>NW_004949144.1:1394207-1406297 GCF_000317375.1 Microtus ochrogaster
AGAGAGAGAGAGAGAGAATATAAGAGAGAGAGGGTGAGAGAGAA
This sequence comes from Microtus ochrogaster, assembly GCF_000317375.1. Lineage (NCBI taxonomy): Eukaryota > Metazoa > Chordata > Mammalia > Rodentia > Cricetidae > Microtus > Microtus ochrogaster. Next base: position 1,394,252 of record NW_004949144.1, read on the forward strand.
GGAAGGAGAGAAATAGGCCTTAACAAACCTGACCCATTGTATGTTGAAGGTATGGAACATTTTAAAGTTTGCTAGCTCACTTTCATATTTATTGAGTGTTTAGCATTGATCTTACATGAGGACGATACTAATAAAAGTGTGAATATGAAATTGTCTTTACCCTTAAAATTGTTCATGATGTTCTTTCTTTCTTTGTACACAGGAAAGCTTAGATATGCCAACAACAGCAACTATAAAAATGATGTGATGATCAGAAAAGAGGTGAGCTCTTCTATCTCTTTTTCGTCCTTTTTTCTTTTCTTTTTTTTTTTTGGGAGGGGGGTCAGGGTCTCACTTTGTAACCCTAGCTGTCCTTAGCCTCTCGCTAAGTTCTTTTCAAATGTCTAATGTTTTACATTTTGTTCATTTATCTTGTCTTTACTGACAAAGTTATTCAAAGGCTCTGTTTCAATGAAGAAACCAATTTCTAGATTGAAAGGTTTCTCTTAATTACATATGATTATAGCACTTTTAAAAAAGGTTTTTAACATGTATATATTTTTATGTGTACATGTATGCTCACACATTAGGTATACATGTAACATAGCATGCATGTGTGGAAATCAAAGAACAACTGGTAGGACTTGGCTTTCTCCTACCATGTGGGTTCTAGGGATTGAACGCAGGTCTTTAGTCTTGGCTGCCTTTATCCACTGAGCCATGGCGGTTCTTATTTTAGCATTTCTTTAAACAAAAGAGTCGATCTGGATATTTATAGCCCCATATCATTTAATTCATTTTGTGAAGTGTTATTTTTTAAACAAAAGGTTTAGGAGCGTGGCCTGGGCTTAGTGTGCCAGCTCCTGTGTGCTTGTGTTGTGTCCTCACTCTGTAGCTCTTCCGTTGCTCCATTAACTGTAAGCAACCGGGGTGTCCCTGATACTCAGGCAGACTGCAGCTAAGAAGTTAGGGTAAGAAGCAGGGAAGGATGTCTGTTAGAGGGCAACAGACTAGAGAAAAATATTGTGAGAAGAATAAATTTTAATTCTGCAGCTTTGGAATCAAATTCAGTTTTTTGCTCCTATTCTGTTTGAATATTTAGGATTTGTAGCTTGCTTTTATTATATCTTGCTGGACTGGGAAGACAGATGGGCGTTATAAGATTTTATTGTAATTGGTTTTCAGGCCTATGTTCACAAGAGTGTAATGGAAGAACTGAAGAGAATTATCGACGACAGTGAAATTACAAAAGAGGACGACGCTTTGTGGCCGCCCCCTGACAGGGTTGGCCGGCAGGTCTGTGCCAAGCAATTCTTTTAGTGGATAGAGTCAGAGATTATATGGTAAATATAATGACAATCTTATCTCATACATTCAGGGTGGTTTCTTATCGAAACTTTGATTATATAACATCATTTTCTTTTTAATTAAGTTTTTGTGGTACTAGGAATTGAACTCAATATTCATACTTGCTAAGCAAGCAATTACTCATTCAAGTTACACCTTCCAGCTCATACTTAGCTTCATTTCCTTTGCTACCTCCAAGTCATAGGGGAGTTAGCACATAGCTCTAAGTAGAGGAGTTAGGACATAGCTCTAAACTGGACAGTTTTCTACATCTTCTCTTTTGTCTGTCCAGCCAAAGTTAGGGTATTTGGCACTGTTTTAAATTATTTATTGTAGATTAGCTGTTATCATTAATTATTCCTAATTTTGTAATTTCAACGTTGTAAATAAGTACAACTTTGATAGCTAAATTTGAAAGTTAGTTCTTATCACTGAGTGTAGCAATTCACTCTTTCCAATTTTTTATCTTTCAAAATTTATATATTTGAATGTCCAGAAAAAGTCTTGGTTGATTTGTTGTTGTTGTTGTTGCTGTTCAAATGGATTTGCCTATTATATTCCCTTCAGAATACTTGGTGTTTCTCAAAGTGGTCCCAAAGAACTGTACAGGTCCAATTTCACTCTGTATAAAGATAGTTTAGCTTCTGAATTGGGTATTTTCAACTCTTGGAGAAGTGAAATACCAGACCCGGGAGAAAGAAACATGTAATTTCATTTTTGTGTGTTCCTGAGGACTAAACTTTATATCACACTTTCTTTGACAAGAGGAAAATGTAGAGTGGTATAACACATGCTGAAAGTAGCAGTCACTTAACTGTCCTGTGACAAGAGCCTAGTGTAGAGTATGCTGCAGGGAAACAGGTAGTGGTCTGTGTCCTGTGGGAACTGGAGGCATAGTAATACCACTGTTAGCATGGTAGTCACTGGGTATCTGTGTCCACAAAACAGTAAGATATTTTAAAATTAAGCCTGCTTCTACAGTGAGGATATGACATCTAGACTTGACTGTTTCTAAGTTGATATAATTCTTTTAGAGGGTGGTTTAGTAATATACATCTGTAAATACCAATATTTTCTATTTATTTTGACTTGTTTGACATTTCTGAACTATCAGTTCTAGAAAAATGACTGCAGATATGGAGACAGTCTTATTAGATATAAAAACATTTTTCACCTGAGCCCGTGCTCTTATCTGTGCACTGGTGATGCATTCTCATGAGGGGGTAGTGGGGCTGCTCCAAAAACTGCTACTGGATAACCAACAATTTTGTAATTATTAGAGAATCTTCTTAGCTAATTCTTATGAAGTGCATAGTTAGGCCTTTTGATTAAGTAGCTAGGACCATCTTTATTAGGATCTGGTTCATAATTCAGTGTAAGAACACTTTAAACATGCAGCCCCTTCATTAGCTTTAGGTTTCTGGGTAAGTAGTACAGAGAAAACTTGTATGATGATAATGGCACTGAAGCAACCACATTACATTGTATTGTTTTATAAGTTCTAGTTTTCATTGAATTTCAGAGAGTATTAGTCTCTGTGGGAACATTACTGTTCTGTTCTGTGCTTTATGAGTTTAGGATTGTACATTTGTAAAAAGGGCTAACAAAGTCTTTTCCCTTGCAAAGATGTCTTAGAGACTGCATAGAGAGTCTGTAAAGTTCCAGCAGTTGGGCCTGATATATGGTAGTGGCCAAAAGGGTAGCTGTTGTGAATGTCATGTATTTGTAGAAACTTACCAAAAGGGAAAATGCATTTTGTGATACTTTAAATGGGTTTGTATTTATATAATCATTTCTGTAACACATGCTTTAAAGGTACAGCTCTCATGTTTACCGACATCATAAGAAACACGTCTGTGTCAGTTTGTCTGAGGCTTTTCTTTTTAATGGCTCTGGGAAGCAGTTCTGGCTTGACACTGAAATTGAGGCCAGTATTCAATGTGCGATTGATGAGGTTATATTAAGAGAATTCAGTCTAGCAGATAAAATTTCTTTTGGCTTTTTGTGTTGATCAGACTGGCCTTCGATTTGAGACAGTCCTCCTACCTGGCCTTCTGAGTGCTGGGATTATGAACTTGTGCCACAGTGCTTGGTAGAGATTAAATTTCTTTCCCCTCCATTAAGTTCTAGAAGGTTTGTACTTCTTTGTAGCATGAGTACTATATGTGGGGTAGACTTTTTTACTTTTTTTTTAACTGATGCTATTTCTCTGCTGTTTTTTGTTTCCAGGAACTTGAAATTGTAATTGGGGATGAACACATTTCTTTTACCACATCAAAAATAGGTTCTCTTATTGATGTAAATCAATCAAAGTAAGTATATTAAAGTGTTTGATTGAGCTGATGAAACTCATTAGTGAGGCTCATGTTAGTATTATGGTCTACAAGCTAAGACAATTTAATATTCAGATGCCACTGGGACATTTAAGTAATTAAACACTTGTTATCTGGCTGCCAGAGTGAAATAGCATTATTTCACTAAGTACCCAGTTCAGCAGTGTGCATAATAATGCCCGATATTTGTAGGTCATTTTGTATTAAAAATCCTGGTTGTAATGTCATAAAATGTAAAGGAAGAAAATTTTGGATTGCTCATCTTCATTGAGCCCATATTATATCTTACTTTCCCTTGGGTTTAGCACTTGAACTGAACAGTAGGTGTGTGTGTGAACCAGCTCTGTGTCCGTAGGTTCTTTACAGCGTATGTTCAAGCTTTGCTGGCCTGAATCATGTCACTTCTTCATGTTTTTCTCCCTGAAAATTTCCCTGTATTGCTTTTATTGCTTATGTTGCCCTAGATCATAACTTTAGTGAGCTGCATGAGAACCTTGTTTTGTCTTCAGAGTTAGAAGCGTGCCCAGCACATAATAGGTGCTTCAAATAAGTATTGAAGAAGGGGAAAGATGAGCGCACTGTAGTAACTGGATACCGTTCATGAAGAACAACTGTCTGTTTAAACCTGTAAATAGATTTCTACAGTTGGGGAGGAGGTGGGCTATGTGCTGGCCTTGGTTTGTAAGTGGATGTGCTTCTCTCTGGAGAGCAGTGAGTGCTCCTGGACTGTACTCCTCCCTACGGGAAGAGAGAAGCGCTAGGCATTCCGTTCCTTCACTTCGGCTGTCAGCAAGTGGTCCTTCTTCCTGAACTTTATAAGCTTAATTGTTACAAATGGTTTGTTTTGTTTCAGGAATTTATAAGATTATGTTTCATAGAAAACAAAAAGTAACTTTATGTATTTATTTTTTAATTTTAGGGATCCCGAAGGACTCCGTGTATTTTACTATTTGGTGCAGGACTTGAAATGTTTAGTGTTCAGTCTCATTGGACTGCATTTCAAGATTAAGCCAATTTAATTTAATACTTTGGAGGTTATTTATATATTTAATTAAAGGAAGGTTTTTTATTGATAATTTTGGGATTTTTATGAATGTGAAACTTTTGTATATAAACTCAATATGTGAAAAAAAAACAGGTTTAATGGTTTTCCTCTCTTGGGTCCATGTGGGCTAGACATTCCCTATATGCATTTGATTCTATAAATAAAAGCCCCTTTTTGTCGAAATTTTGCTCTAATAAAATGTACTAAAGCCTGGATGTGGAGTTTTGTTTTGTTTTTGACTGAATCAGTGTCTTGCTTTAAGGATGGTAAGTTGTTCTGGTTGGTATGGTTGGAAGAGCCTAGAGCAGAGGTTGCTCATCTGAAGTACACAGCCAAGTTCCAGTTATTGAAGGTGCCATAGAATCACTTTTCTTATTCTGTACTTCATAGGACTTATCTTTGTGACACTTACAGAGTTTGTTTTCAGAGGTTTGAGATTTTGTTTTTTTACATTATCTCAAGGCTTCTTGGGATCCTTTCCTGAAGTTGTTGAAAGAGCATATTCAATCCTCCATGTTTGAAAGAGCATAGTCAGTACTCCACATTTGGCTTATCTTATTTTGCTCTTATTCCTGTGTATGTGCACACATACGTGGGAGCTGAGTTGAAGCTTTACAAAGTTACATGAAATTTTGTTTTAACCATTTATGGTATGCATGCCTATTGTTAGACTCTTACTGGAAACAGGTCATTCATGTTTCCCAGGTCCTTTGAACTACTATTTATCTCTCATTATCTTTGCTAGCACGGCTGCTGGTGTCCTCCTCTTCTTCTTCCTTCTGGATGGTCTCAAACTCATAGAGAACTGCCTGCCTCTGCCTCCTGAGTTTGAGGACTAAAGGTGTGTTTCACTATGGTGTCTAGAGCATAATCCCAGTGCTAGAAAAAAGATGCCGAAGGGTCAGGAGTTCAGTGCCTGTCTGAATATATAGTCGGTTTTAGACTAGCTTAGGCTACATGAAATTGTATCTCTAAAGAAAATGCTTTAGGGGAGATGAGCTGAACTCCCAACCTTCCCTATGATGAGCAGTGGAGTTGCGGGCCTGATCGGTCTTCAGTGTGTACATGGCTTCAGTTCTCTGAACTAATGTGGAGAACATGGACTGAAGAAGTGAAACGTTGTGGATTGGTACTTAACTGGTTTCTCCTTTAAATTTCTTGTTTGCTTGCATGAATGGTTGCCTGCATGTGTGCTTGTGTACCCTAACACATGCTGGTACCTGCAGAGGCCAGAAGAGGGTTTTGGGTCCCCTTTAGGGCTGTAATTATCTCATGTGGGTGCTTGGATCAAAACTCAGATTTTCTGCAAGAACAGCCAGTGCGCTTAGCCACTGAGCCATCTATTCAGCCCCTGTTTTTCTTATGACCTTTAAGTAGGTTTTATCCCTGAGTGACACAGAGCCCAAATAACCACCTGAAACCCTTCTTGGGGCCCCTTTTGTCACTCTTGCAGAGTTCCGGAGGCACTTCCTCATTTCTCCACTCTCAGTGTGGCCCAGCAAGGACTATACGAGCAGGCACAATAATGCGCAGTTGTAGAACAGATGTGACTGTAAATGCTAGGGCATATGGGTGGTTTAGGGCACAGGAAATCTTAAAATAGAGCTCTTCTTGGTTTTAAGAACTGTGAAGTTTACCATATTTCAGTGTTGTGAAGTTCCAACTTAAGCACCAAGAGGTGTGAAGCTGGCCCATGACCAGCCAGTCCTCCTGGCAAAGACTGTGAGTCACCCCATCCTTCCCTGTGGTCTGGTGGCCACTGCAGGTGTCCCTCAACTCAGCCTGGGGCAGGAAGACCAGCTTGTAGCTGTGAAATGATGATGCTACTGAGATCTGAGGGTCCCACTAGAGGGTTTGATTGTGTGACTAGGATTGTATCTGTCTCAGCATTCTAGGACAGGGAGTTGTGGCTTCACAAATAAAGGCCTTTACAGCAAAGAAACCAGAAAAATGAAGAAAATATATATATATATATATATATATATTTGTGTGTGCGGGTATGTGTGTGCGTGTTTGTCTGTGTAGTTTTTTGGGCTTATTTTTACAAAAATGAATTTGGAAGACATAATTCAAGAAAACAAAACATTTCCTTAAGTTTTCCGGCTTTCTGTTTTATTAGCTGGTCATTTGAAGTTCAGTATTTTGTGCTGCACTTCGGTCAAACAATGGGAGTGTCAGTTCATTCCCTCTGAAGTGACTGTCTTCCAATGCTAATTGTGCTCATTACCAGTTTGGAGTTTTCTAGCCCTTCCGAGCTTAGTTACAGAGCTCAGAAGAATCTGCTGCTAATTTGACTTTACAGTTATTGACATTCTATCTCAGTATTCAACCAAAAAATTTCCATCCTGTGTCCAGTTTTTTGTTAGCTACTGTTCCTTATCAAGCACATTGGTAAGCAGACCACATCCTGTTCATGCTTTGGTAACAGTAACAAGTAAACCAGATGGGGATTTCTTGCTCACAGACTTTGCATGTTAGAGTCACAAACAGTATGGAGAAAGCTCAGAGAAGCTGGCGCTGCACTTGCTTAGCCTCCTTGGTGAGGATGACTCCTTCTCAGCAGTCACAAGGGTGTAAACAGTACCATTCATATATCCGTGGGCAAGTGTGACATAAGTCCTCGGCTATGGAGCAACAGTGTGAGTTTCTTGAGCAGCAGCGAATCACTGCTATAGATAGATCTCAGTTTTCGGCTTTGGCTCATCTGCTATCCTCATGCTGTTCTTCCAAACACCTGCACTTTTTGATAGGATCGGAGAGAAAACCTAACTCATTCTGTGGGTTAGAGAAGTATCTGCAGGCTAGGAAGTGTTAAGAAAAGTGATTTTTAAATCTAAGAGCTTTTTTAAAATGTTTATTTTATTATGTGCATTGGTGTTTTGCCTGCCGTATGTTTGTGTGAGAGTGTCAGATTTTGGAGTTACAGACAGTTGTTAGCTGCTGTGAGGGTGCTGGGAATTGGACCTGGGTTCTCTGGAAGAGCAGTTAATGCTCTTAACTGCCGAGCCATCTCTCCATCTCCTACATCTAAGAGCTTTCGTTCTATTTCCTGGTTGCAGTTCTGCAGTTATTTTTACCCTAGGAAGTAGGTGACACATTCTCTCCACTTTAGAAAAAAAAAAAAAGAACCTTTAAGATGCAGTGTTTTGCTCAAACTTATATGATAATGAAATATTAGAGTCTTGGACTTTAAATATAATGTTTAATGTTGAATGCAAGTTCCATTTTCCAGGTTATGATTAAAAACTTTATTTGTGAAGCTGGACCTGGTGACTTACACCCCTAACATTTGGGAGGCAGGCAGGAGAGTCCCAGGCAAACCAGGTGTACACAGTGAATTCCAGGTCAGCCAGGACTACATAGTGAGACCCTGCCTCAAACAAAAGAAAACAAGACAAAACAAAAAGCTATTTGTATATCTTGTTAAATCTTGACAAAAAGCCTGAAGAGAAGTTGCGTTTCTCTTTTGCTGTAGTCAAAAACTCTGTGAATGATGGAACATACCTGAAGTCACAGGAGCATGTAGGTGTTTCAGCTAATGTCTCTCCAGGTGCATGCTTTGTGGCAAGCTAAAACACTGGCCCTTCTGAGTACACATGTATTCATATTCTCTGTGTTCTGGAAGTCTTTATTTATAGGACCAGAGTTACAAGGTATCCTTGAGTAAATCAGATGACTTCTTTTTTCATATTGCAATATTATTTTTATTTTATTTTATTTATTTTTTATTGCTTTATAAACAATACCATTCAAAATTTCCACTTCCTCCCCTCCTCCCATTTCCCTCCCCTCCCCCATACATTCTCTCCCCTCCCCCTCCAGTCATAAGAGAGTCCAGGGTACCCTGCCCTGTGGGAAGTCCAATGTTCTTCCCTCTCCATTAAGGCTTAGGAAGGTATACATCCAAAGAGACTAGGATCCCAAAAAGCCAGTACATGCAGTAGAGACAATTCACAGTGCCATTATCATTGGCTTCTCAGTCTGCCCCAGTTGTCAGCCACATTCTGAGAGTCCAGTTTGATCCCATGCTAGTTCAGTCCCAGTCCAGCTGGCTTTGATGAGCTCCCATTAGATCAGGCACACCGTCTCAGTGAGTGGACCAACCCCTCGTGGTCCTGATTTCCTTGCTCATATTCTCCCTCCTTCTGCTCTTCATCTGGACCTTGGGTGCTCAGTCCAGTGCTCTGATGTGGGTCTCTGTCTCTATCTCTATTTGTCTTCGACAAAGGTTCTATTCAAAATAGTCATCAATCTGACTACAGGACAAGGCCAGTTCAGGCACCCTCTCCTCCACTGCCCAGGGTCCTAGCTGGGGACTTCCCCTTGGATACGTGGGAACCTCTCTAGAGCCAATCCTCTTGCCTGGGAGCAGGAAAGAAGATATCAGATGACTTCTTCACAGTGTTTTCTTTTGGGAAGCCTGACAACATTGGGACACAGCGTCTGCCACATTCTCCAGCATGGCTGCTCCTGCACCCCCACTTACCATCTTCTCCAAGCATAGTTTTCTTAAATCTCTTTTCTTTCATTTCTTGGTTTTGGTGGTGGTGGTGGTGGTGGTGGTGGTGGTGGTGGTGGTGGTGGTGGTGGTGGTGGTGGTGGTGGTGGTGGTGGTGGTGGTGGTGGTGTGTGTGTGTTGTTAGTGCTTTACTCTTTGCTCTTTTTGGCATCCATCACCAAGTTCCCAAATAAATCACACGGAGGCTTATTCTTTCTTGTGAATCCGCAGCTTTAGCTTGGCTTGTTTTTTGACAGCTTTTCTTAAATTCTCCTGTCTACCTTCTTTTGCCTCTGGGCTTTTATCTCTTTCTATTCCTTATGTATATCTTTACTTCTTACTCCATGGCTTGCTCTGTAGTTGGCCTCTGGAGGCTTCCTTTCTTTCTATTTTTCTTGTTCCTCCTACTTATTTTCTCTGCCTGCCAGCCCCACCTATCTTTTCTCCTGCCTCACTTTACGCCATTCAGTTCTTTATTAGACCAATCAGATGTTTTAGAAAGGCAACGTAACACAGCTTCACAGAGCTAAACAAAGGTAACATAATAGAATATGACACATCTTTGGATCATTTCACAAATATTCCACAGCAGAAACAAATGTAACACATCTTTAAATAATATTCTTTAAGGTGTGTGTGTGTGTGTGTGTGTGTGTGTGTGTGTGTGTGTGTGTGTATGTGTGTGTGTGTGAAGACTAGAGACAGAGATTCCCTCAGGATTAGGGGACAGAGACAACAGTAACTAGTGGGAGGTATTCTGGAAACATTCACTCTGCAACCAAGGAAGTTCACTTATTCTGTTGAGTTAATGTCTGGACCTCTGGTGTAGGACAATGACAGATTTGTGTAGCGACTTAGAGATACTATGGTTTAAGAACATCAAGGGGACCTGTGAGATGTCTCAGTGGGTAAAGGTAGGGGGAACATAAAGACTAGTGAACTACAAAAATTAATGCTTTTTTTTTAAGTCTATAAAAAAACAATCTTAGACAGAAACTGGCCATGTAAGAGAGAGGCAGCACAGCCCAGTGTTGAGACCAGGAGTAGATATGAGCAGACATTGGAGGTGGAAGGGAATGAAGACGAAAAGAGTGATGATTAACGATTGGCCAGGCATTAATAAAGGAAGACAGAAGCAGGGAGTTCACCTCCGGCCTGTTCAAGTAGGGGGTCACACTTATCATTGCATGTCAGTTCCGCTTCTGTTTTCCAGCCACTGCCCATCCCCCATCCCCCAGTGCTCCATTAACCTCTGTCATTGATTGAAGGACAATTTAAATTGGTTTAATCAAAAATAAGCTAGTGACTTAGAAAAACTAAAGTCAAAGAAAGTAAAGTTTAGTGAGAGATTTGATCATATTCTGGCAAGAGTTAGCTTATGATGCAGACCATAGAATTTAAATAATCTTCCTTCCCTTTCTTCCTCTAATATTATTATTAATTATTATTTTATTGTGGTACTTTGGGTTATCTCTGAACGATACTTCCAGTCCCAATGAAGTTTCTAAAATCTTCAGCATTCAGTGTTAGAATGTGAGGCCTCATTGGTGATATACACAGCAAGAGTTTTGAATGAAGATCTATTGATTTAAAAAACAGCTTTTGCCTTAAAGCAGTGGTTCTCAACCTGTGGGTCTTGATCCCTTTGGGGGTCAAAACATCCTTTCCCCAGGGCCAAATATTAGATATCATTCATATCAGATATTCACCTTAGGATTTATAACAGTAGCAAAATTACAGTCAGGAAGTCACAACAAAATAATTTTATGGTTGCGAGTAATCACAGCATAAGGAGTTATATTAAAGGGTTTGAAGCATTAGAAAGATTGAAAACTTTTACCTTAAAGGGAATATTGGTTTATTCTGGAGCCATTTTGAGTGACCATGGCTTCGTATTCCAACGTGGAAGCAGTTTCATAAAGTTTTGTAGTTTTACAGAACTGAGAAAGGAAGATTTAGCATATATATTGTTGGACACGTTAGAGAGATGATTACAGCAAGATGAGGGACGCTTTTCCATAGTTCATCAGATGACATTCTTAGTGCATGCTGGAAGTTAGTGGTCTGCTAAGTTAATAGATTTCAGGAATGGCTATTTAGAGGGCTAAAGCTATTCTGTGTAATGTAGTCAGACCCTGAACTTACAACATTCCAATTTCTCCACATTAATATAGTTTTTGCTTGTATTGATTTTGACTTTTTCAAGACAATTTCTCTGTGTAACAGTTCTGGCTGCCTTAGAAATCGATGTGTAGACCAGGCTGGCCTTGGACTCACAGAGATCAGCCTGCTTCTGCCTCCTGAGTGCTGGGATTAAAGGCATGTGCCACTACTGCCTAGCTCACATCATTGTAGTTTTTTAATTAATTAATTAATTTTTTATTGAAAAAAATTTCTGCCTCCTCCGAGCCTCCCATTTCCCTCCCCCTCCTCCCACTCCTTTCCCCTCCCCCCACTCCTCTCCTCCTCCCTCTCCAGTCCGAAGAGCAGTCAGGGTTCCCTGCCCTGTGGAAAGTCCAAAGTCCTCCCCCCTCCATCGAGGTCTAGGAAGGTGAGCATCCAAACTGGCTAGGCTCCCATAAAGCCAGAACATGAAGTAGGATCAAAACCCAGTGCCATTGTCCTTGGCTTCTCATCAGCCCTTATTGTCCGCCATATTCAGAGTGTCCGGTTTTATCCCATGCTTTTTCAGTCCCAGTCCAGCTGGCCTTGGTGACAACCTAGATGTCCTTCAATGGAAGAATGGATGAAGAAAGTGTGGAATATATACACATTAGAGTTTACTCAGCGGTAAAAAACAATGACATCTTGAATTTTGCATGCAAATGGATGGAAATAGAAAAC
>NW_004949144.1:1406768-1422721 GCF_000317375.1 Microtus ochrogaster
CTATCCTATAGCCATACTGATGAATATCTTGCATATCACCATAGAACCTTCATCTGGCGATGGATGGAGATAGAGACAGAGACTCACACTGGAGCACCGGACTGAGTTCCCAAGGTCCCATTGAGGAGCAGAAGAAGGGAGAACATGAACAAGGAAGTCAGGACCATGAGGGGTGCACCCACCAACTGAGACAGTGGGGCTGATCTATTGGGAGTTCACAAGGCCAGCTGGACTGGGACATCATTGTAGTTTTAACAAGTAAATCATTCTTTGCAGACATGGTTTCTTTCCAGGAATTCTTCACAAATTTATGGTTAAAAATCACATAGAAGAAAAATTTACCTAATCTCATTTCTAAAAAAATCTATTGTGGAATTTTTTCACATCCAGCTGGTAGACCATAAATGAACTAGAGAGTGTGTGATAATTTATATCAGAGTTTCTCAAATATGTATCTCCTTTAATCCCATGACTGCATACGTAAAATGACTTTTTTAAGTATGCTCTAAAGTATACCCCATGTAGTTTTTATTCTAAGAACAAAATAGTGTAAACAACTTAAATGCCAACATAGGAGAGTTACATAATTAGCCTAGTTAATTTATGCTTTATAGAAGAGATTAATATATATGGCTTTAAAATTGTAAAGTTCAATATTTATAAAATTAAAAATTCTTATTATTTATTAGAAAAGAATTAGAAACATGGTGTAAATTGGGACTTGATTGGGGGAGGGGGAGGGAAATGGTAGGCGGTTGTGGGGAAGAGACAGAAATCTTTAATAAATAAATAAATTAAAAAAAAAACCCAAAACACAAAAAAAAACTTGGTATGGCGGTACAACAACTATAATTCTAGCACTGAAGAGATTGAGGCAAGAGGACTGTGAGTTTGAGGTTAGCCTGGACTACATACTAAGTATGATACACCTATCTCAAAACAAAAGAAAACAAAATAATAAAAAAAGAAGCAAAGATCAAAAACCAAACTTCAAAACAAGACGAAAGAAAAAAAATAAAGCCTGGGTCTGTAGCTCAGTGGTAGGTATTTGCTGAGTATGCTCAGTGTTAGATTTGATATCCCAGCACCATGATAATGTCAGCAGCAAGACCACTATGTGAAAAGACATCAGCATTATAAGTAAATTTATCCAGGAACAAAAATCAAAAAGAGTTAGTACCAGAAGTTTCACAGTGCAAATGTGAGTGCTTCAAAAGTACCACAAAACACACTTAGTTGTAATAAGCATACTTCACAAACAAGAAATATTTGTTTTCAAAATAGTAGCTTAAAAGAAAATTTCCACCTGTTGAATACAAAACTAGGATCAGAGAAATGTCTTTTCATTAGAGGTTTTGCTAAGAACTTCTGGTTTTACATTCTCTTCAAATGTCCCATCTTCTCAGTCTTCAAATACTGATTATGGACATGATTTGCAGAATCTGGCATGTTGGTTCTTTCTTTCTTTCTTTTTTTTTTTTTGCTGTCAGAATCCGCTTTCATCATACAATTTCCTCTTTTCACTTTGCTCAAAAGGAGGGGAAGTCATGAACTTGAGTATCACTGAAGACGTGACTCAGTTCCTTTTCTCCTGGGGAGCTCTGAGAGGATACACACCCGGAAAGGCCAACTTATCCCTCACTTGGGGATCAATTCCCTCCATCAGAATCCATTCCTGGTAGAGACACAGGTAACAACTGCTTTTATTTCTTTCAGATTATTTATATGATGGATTACATTGATAGATTTTCATATGTTGAACCAGCCTTGCATCTCTGGGCTGAAGCCTACTTGATCAAAGAGTTGGTTCTTTGAGAAGGAAGAGAAAAAAAGTTATAATGAGAATGAAATTTTTTTTAAAAATTTTAACTTTACTCCATGGTGATCCAATAAGACACAGGTAGTTACTCCATTTTATTTTAATTTTTTTATAACTGTGGATTTTTGCTTTGTTACCGAGTATGTGATAAATTTTTGAGAAGGTTCCATGAGGTTCTTAGAAGGAGGTATATTCTTTCCTGTTTTGGAGGAATGTTCTATAGATGTCTGTTAAGTCCATTTGATTCATTATATCTCTTATCTTTTTTCTATGTTAAGTTTCTGTCTGGTTGATCTGTCCATTGGCGAGAGAGGAGTGTTGAAATCACCTACTGTTAATGTATGGGGTTTAATGTGTGATTTGAGTTCTAGTTCGCCTGTGCCCATATGTGGTAGGGTACTTCCCACTTTCTCTTCTATCAGGTTCAGTGTGTTCAGATTGATATTGAGGTCTTTGATCCATTTGGACTTGAGTTTTGTGCATGGTGATATGGGTCTATTTTCATTCTTCTACAGGTTGACATCTAGCTATGCCAGCACCATTTTTTGAAGATGCTTTCTTTCTTTTATTGTATACTTTTAGCTCCTTTATTGAAAATCAGGTGTTCATAGGTTTGTGGGCTTATATCTTGGTCTTCTATTTGATTCCATTGGTCGACTTCTCTGTTTTTATGCCAATACCAAGCTGTTTTCAATACTGTAGCTCTGTAACAGAGTTTGAAGTCAGGGATGGTAATGCCTCCAGAAGTTCCTTTATTGTATAAGATTGTTTTGGCTATCCTGTTTTTTTTTTTTGTTTTTCCATATAAATATTATTATTGTTCTCTCAAGTTCTGTGAAGAATTTTGTTGGGATTTTGATGGGGATTGCATTGAATCTATAGATTGCTTTTGGTAGACTTGCCATTTTTACTATGTTGATCCTCCCAATCCAAGAGCTGGGGAGATCCTTCCATTTTCTGTTATCCTCTTCAATTTCTTTCTTCAAAGACTTAAAGTTCTTGTCAAATAGATCTTTCACTCCCTTGGCTAGAGTTACCCCAAGATATTTTATGCTGTTTGTGGCTATTGTGAAAGGTGATACTTCTCTGATTTCCCTCTCTGCTTCTTTATCCTTTGTGTATAGGAGGGCAACTGATTTTTTGGAGTTGATCTTGTATCCTGCCACATTACTAAAGGTGTTTGTCAGCTGTAGGAGTTCTTTGGTTGAGTTTTTGGGGTCGCTTATGTACACTATCATATCATCTGCAAATAACGAAAGTTTAACTTCTTCCTTTCCAATTCGAATCCCTTTGATCCCCTTATGTTGTCTTATTGCTATTGCTAGAACTTCAAGCACTATATTGAAGAGGAATGGAGAACGTGGAAAGCCCCGTCTTGTTCCAAGTGGGATGGCTTTGAGTTTCTCTCCATTTAATTTGATGTTAGCTGTTGGCTTGCTGTATATAGCTTTTATTATATTTAGGTATGAACCTTGTATCCCTAATCTTGCCAAGACCTTTATCATAAAGGGGTGTTGAATTTTGTCAAAGGGAATCAGCATCTAATGATCATATGTTTTTTCTTTCAGTTTATTTATATGATGGATCACATTGATAGATTTGCATATGCTGAACCAGCCCTGCATCTCTGGGATGAATCCTAGTTGATCATAATGGATAATTGTTCTAATGTGTTCTTGGATTCAGTTTGCCTGTATTTTATTGAGAATTTTTGCATCGATGTCCATGAGTGAGATTGGCCTGTAATTCTCTTTCTTGGTTGAGTCTCTGTGTGGTTTTGATATCAGGGTAACTGTAGCTTCATAAAAGGAATTTGGCAATGACTCTTCTGTTTCTATATTGTGAAATACATTAAGGAGTATAGGTATTAGGTCTTCTTGGAAGTTTTGGTCGAATTCTCCATTGAAACCAGTTGGTCCTGGGCTTTTTTGGTAGGGAGGTTTTTGATAACAGCTTCTAATTCTTCACGACTAACAGGTCTATTTAGATTGTTCACCTGGTCTTGGTGTAACTTTGGTATATGGTAGTTATCTAAAAAGATGCCCATTTGTTTTACATTTTCCTATTTTGTGGCATACAGGCTTTTGTAGTAAGATCTAATGTTTTTCTGAATTGCCTTTGTGTCTGTGGTTATGTCCCCCTTTTCATTTCTGATCTTATTACTTTTTGTGTTCTCTCTCTGCCATTTGATTAGTTTGGATAGGGGTTTGTCAATCTTGTTGATTTTCTCCAAGAACCAGATTTTTGTTTCATTGATTCTTTGGATTGTTTTCTGTGTTTCTATTTTGTTGATTTAAGCCCTCAGTTTGATTATTTCCAGTCTTCTACTCCTGTGTGAGTCTGCTTCTTTTTTTCTAGAGCTTTCAGGTGTTCTTTTAAGTCTTCAATGTGTGCTTTCTCCGTTTTATATAAGTGGGCACTTAGTGCTATGAACTTTCTTCTTAGCACTGCTTTCGTAGTGTCCCATAGTTTTGGGTATGATGTGTCTTTATTTTCATTGAATTCAAGGAAGACTTTAATTTATTTTTTTATTTCTTCCTTGACCCAGGGACGGTTCAGTAGTTGACTGTTCAGTTTCCATGAGTTTGTAGCCTTTCTGGCATTAGAATTGTTGTTGAGTTCTAATTTTATACCATGGTGATCCAATAGTACGCCGGTGGTTACTAATATTTTTTTGTGTCTGTGGAAGTTTGCTTTGTTACCGAGTATGTGGTCAATTTTCGAGAAGGTTCCATGAGCTGCAGATAAGAAGGTATATTCTTTCCCATTTGGGTGGATTGTTCTATAGATGTCTGTTAAGTCCATTTGATTCATTACCTTCATTAATTCTCTTATTTCTCTGTTAATTTTCTTATTGACCTGTCCAGTGGTGAGAGAGGTGTATTGAAGTCTCCTACTAATAGTGTGTGTGGTTTGATGCTTGCCTTGAGTTCTAGTTCTGTTTCTTTTACATAAGAGGGTGCTTTTATATTAGAGGCATAGATATTCAGGATAGAGACTTCATCTTGATGAATTGTTCCTTTTATGAGTATAAAATGTCCATCTCCATCTCTTTTGATTGATTTTAGTTTGAAGTCAACTTTGTTAGAAATTAGTATGGCCACACCCGCTTGTTTCTTAGGTCCATTTGCTTGAAAAACCTTTTCCCAACCCTTTACTCTGAGTAGATGTCTTTTTTTGTGGTTGAGGTGTGTTTCTTGTAAACAGCAGAATGTTGGATCCTGTTTTCTTATCCAATCTCTTAGCCTGTGCCTTTTTATAGGTGAATCGAGTCTATTAAGTGATATTAATTATTAAGTGATATTAATGACCAGTGGTTGTTGACTCCGGTTATTATTATTATTTTTTTTTGGTAGTAGAGTTTGTGTGTTTGTCTTCTTTGAGTTGTGCTGGTGAAGGATCACTAGATGTCTGAGTTACTGTAGGCAGTGTTGGCAATGTTGGATTCCTTGGGTTGTGATTTTCCTTTTATTACTTTCTGTAAGGCTGGATTTGTGGCTCTTATTGTTTAAATTTGTTTTTATCCTGGAATATTTTGTTTTCTCCATTGATAGTGAATGAAAGCTTGGCTGGGTATATTAATCTGGTCTTGCATCCATGGTCTCTTAGTTTCTGCAGTACATCTATCCAGGATCTTCTGGCTTTCATGGTTTCCATAGAGAAGTCAGGTGTAAGACTGATAGGTTTACCTTTATAAGTTACTTGACCTTTTCCCTTTGTAGCTCTTAATATTCTGTATGATTTGTGTTTTGATTATTATATGGCAAAGGAAATTTTTTTGATCTAGTCCTTTTAGTGTTCTGTATGTTTCTTGAACCTTCATATGAATATCTTTTTAGGTGGGAAATGTTTTCTTCTATAATTTTGTTGATTATATTTTCTGGGTCT
Organism: Microtus ochrogaster; assembly: GCF_000317375.1. NCBI lineage: Eukaryota > Metazoa > Chordata > Mammalia > Rodentia > Cricetidae > Microtus > Microtus ochrogaster. Next base: position 1,412,476 of record NW_004949144.1, read on the forward strand.
TTGAGCTGTAATTTTTTCTCCTTCTTCTACCCCTATTATTCTTAGGTTTGGTCTTTTTATTGTGTCCCAGATTTCCTGAATGTTTTGTGATGAGAATTTGTTTGATTTGCTGTTTTCTTTGATCAGTGCATTTATTTTCTCTATGGTGTCTTCAGATTTGGAGAGTCTTCTATCTCTTGTATTCTGTTGGTTATGCTTATTTCTGTAGTCTGTTTGTTTACCTAGATTTTCCATATCCAGCCTTCCCTCAGTTTGTGTTTTCTTCATTGCCTCCATTTCAGTTTTCAAGTCTTGAACTTTTCCATTATCTGTTTGATTAATTTTTCTTGATTTCCTAGGGTATTATTTACAGATTTACTAATTTCTTCAAACTTTTTGTTATTCTTCTCATCCATTTCTTTAAGGGAGTTTTTCATCTCCTGTTTAAGGGACTGTATCACTTTCATAAAATCATTTTTTTCTACTTCTTCTGGATTAGGGTGTTCAAGTCCTCCTGTTGTAGGTTCTCTGGGTTCTGGTGTTTTCATGTTGATTTTCAGATTGTTAGAAGAATTCTTTCATTGGCACCTGCCCATCTCTTCCTCCAAATGTTCCCCGGTGGATCTTCTGGTGCACTATCAAGGCCCCTAGCTGGCTAGGGACCTTGCAGACAAAAGGCCTACCGTGCTGCAGGCAGGCTATTGAAGCAAAGCAACACCCGCTGGGTTGTGGGTTGTGCTCACCACCCCATCCCATTGCCCACCTAGGCTAAGCTGGCAGATGTTATGGCCCCAAAGATGGGAGGAAGACGGTAGGGATAGCATGGGTGCAAGCTGGGATGGGATAGGAAGAGAGAGGCAGTAGCTGGGGAAGGTTGCCTCTGCAGACTGACCAGAAAGTATAGGGGGTTTAGGAATGTCTGTGCTCTGTCTCCCGGGCTTCTGCCGCAAGTCAGGAACTCACTCATCCCCCTCATGGGTCTTCTGGTTCAGTATCCGGGCCCCTAGCTGGTCAGGGACCTCGCAGACAAAAGCGAGGTTATTATTTTTCTATCACATGATTATATATACTGTAGAGAATTTCCGATGGTGTGACTTGAGAGTGGGATTGTTGGGGAAACCCTGTTGATGTGTTAGAGTTGATTCTGGTAGCACGTGAACACTGGAGTTTGACATTGTTTATTTCTTTCTGAGTGTGCTCTGACTTTTGCTGTGTGCTAAGAAAGTAAGTGATAGAGGGTTCTAAGGAGTTCATTACTCTTTAACTATGTGAAAGTTTATATACAATTCTTCTTGCAGAAGTCATAATAGGAGTCAAGGATGGTTTAGTGTGTAAAGATATTTGCTGTACAAGTCTGATTGACTACCTGAGCTATATCCCCGAAAGATACATAAGACTGGAATGAGAGAACTTACTGGATACAGTTGTCTTCTGAACACATGTGCACCATGGCAAAACACAACCCCTAGATCAGTAATAAATGAATTCTCTAATGAAAAATTTCCTTTTTCTTAAGAAATTAGGGAAAATGTAAATACATTCAGAAATTTTCATGAAACTAAAAACTAGACAGGAACTAATCTATGTACTGTTTATTTTCCATATTATCTGTTGGCTACTATCTCAGTTATCAATGTAAGGGACACAGTGAATTATAAATATTTACTATTGAAATATATATATATATATATATATATATATATATATATATATACACATATAATCAGAATGGATCCTGTATGGGAATTAACCAATGATTCTTCTGGCAATATCTTACACTAGAAAATAATATGAAATGATCATTTAAGTTTTGAAATTAAATTTCAGGTAACATCTTCCTATACTCCTCTCTTTTGCTTCCACATTCCACCCCATGCAATAAGCCTTTTTACTTTCCTGGTTGCTGCAGTTAGATTATGTAGCTTGTTTGAAGACTTTGAGCCAAGGGCCTCTGATGGAGGAAACATGTGGCTTTTAGCTTTCTGTGTTTGGGTTACCCCACACTATAGGATATTTTCAAGTTGCATCCATTTACCAAGCCTGACCACGGAGAAGAATGTGTAGGTTGTGGCTAAGTGGAGAGGTTGGACATCTCAGGTGTTTGGGCTCAACCCAAGAAATATTTATATGTCTTGAAGCCCAAAATTTTAATCATCTCCTATATTAACATTCAAATATTCTTTTTGAAGTGGTGTATGGGAAACCTGGATAGACATATATAATTGAAAAGACTGCAAGAATATCTGTATATTCATGTGCTTATCAAAATGTGTAAATAATTTTAAAGAAAAGATTTTATTTGAATTGATTGTTTAAAAGTGTTTCGATGATTTATGGTGGTAGCAATTTTGCCTAACAATTTTATGTATGTGGAGTATTTTGGATATTATAGGATGTTTTAATGTTAGAATGATTTACTAATACATTTTAAATTCTTTTTTTATTTTTGATAATAATTGCTGTGAAAATTAGAGGTTTAAATGACAGAAATATTCAATGATTTCTCACCTCTAGTAGAAATCAGGGTTAGTCCATGTGATTTAGGATGTTTGTGTCATTAGAGAAATTAATCAGACCCACTCATTCCCACCCCACAGCAGCATCAGATCCAAGTAGCTTCCTAAAGGTGGACATTTTAATTTTTTTTTTTTTTAGAAATCATTCAAGGTCAGGTATTAACAAAGACTGTACTTCACTTACTCCCAAGATGAGTGATGAAGAGATCACTTATGCAACTGTGAGATTCCATAAGTCTTCTTCAGGGTTGCAGAATGAAAGAAAGCCTGATGAGGCTAAAGGGCCCAGAGAAGCTGGCCACAGAAGTAAGTGTTTTAAGTGTATAAATTCACCTGTTTTTCATGCACTGTTACTTTGGAAGCTTGAAAACAACATTCTACTGGTTTCTATTGAAAACAATAACCCTATTTTTAATTGTTAACTGGTAGTAAAAGAAAGTCAGATAGACAGGGTAGAACAATGGGAGCCTGTAGGAAAAAAAAATCTTGAGAATGAAGAAGTAAGAAGTGAATACATTCTTTCAAACTTGAGAAACCATTAGGGTTTTTCTAGTCTAGTAAAGAATTCTGAAACCTTTAAAAGTGACACAGTCAAGCCTGAAGAAGCACTCAACATTGTAGAGAAATAAAATCTTAAAGAAATAAAAATTTGCATTAGAAACAGTACTTTCATTCTAGCAGAAGATGTTTTTATTGTCTTTAGTATTCCCAACATCTAATTCAAGGAAACAGCAAAAATAGTCCATTTGAAGAGGAAGTCTCTTCCTGGGAAAATGGTTGCTGAGGAACAGAAGGGAGATGAGAGAGGGTAATGAGCATGGGAATGAGTAAACCACACTGTGTATTTGCAAAAGTGTCAAAGAATAATTAAGTTTATTAAAAAGAGCAGATGTCCCAATTTTCTATTTTTTTTTGTGTGTGTGCTCAATCTGCACATACTGTCAGAGCTGACCTCTAAACTGAGAACCTTTACTTCTTTGATTAGGTGATAATCAGATGCATGGCTTTCATGTTCCCAACACTTCAGATACACAAAGATGTTTATTCTTGTCTATAGAAAATTAGAATTTACCAAAAGAAAGATAGAGTCGACTTTAGGTTCCTTCAAGATTGGGCCTATATACAGGTCGGCTCTGGAACAGCCATGGTTCCCCACAGTTCTCAAGAACATCCACCCCTCTTTTCTTCCTTTTCATCTCAGTTATTGCCCTCAGTGGACTGCACACTGAAGTTTAGAATCTTCTACTTGGATTGTGTCTGTGCCTTCAATGCTTTCAGAAGGATGCACTTTTGATCTTATAGAACTGGGTGAAGGGCAAGTGCCTGTCATGCAACTGCTTCTAGGTTGATTTGGGACAATTGAGAATGTAAGGCCAAAGGAGAAAAAGCTAGAAATCCTGTGAAACTTCACACATGTAGGATTTCTACAGTGTGTGCATTTTAGGTGGAAATCTACAATTTAAAAACCTTGTTTTCATGCAATTTGTACGATGGACTTATATAAAAAATTTAAAGACCAATGTCCCTTGTTTCCATCCTATGTGAAATTATAATTACTAGTGTAATATGCTCTTTTCATGGGGATGATTTTTTTCTTTGTTTTGTTGAATCAAGAGAGCTCAGTTCCCTGGAACCTCATTGCAATACCTCTTGGAATCTTTTGTTCCATTCTGGTGGTGACCATTGCAGTGTTGGTGACACGCAGTGAGTAACTGATATACATCTTTTTTGCCTTTTTGCCTAAGTAATAACTTTAGACAAAAATACAGGTAATACAGTCTGTCCATTGTCTTGTCTATAATCAGGAGATTTGACAGCTGGCTCTGAACTTTTAATGTTTTCTTACTGACACTACAGTTTTCTTTTCTCTTATACACCTAATTTGTTAATTAGGAGCTCTTGGGAGCTGCTTTATTCTCTCATTCATGGCCATGTCTAGTAAAGAACTGTTGGGAGGGGGACTGTGTCCTGCCGCTCAGCTCCTGGCCACCTGGCTAGCTTATGCCCTGAAATAATTACATGGAAACAGTATTCTTTTCAACACTGCTTGGCCCATTAGCTCTAGCCTCTTACTAGCTAACTCTCACATCTCGATTAACCCATTTCTATTGATGTGTGTAGCACCATGAGGTGGTAGCTTACCAGAAAGATTCTAACCTGTGTCCATATCAGAGAGAAGAGCTAGGGTGACTGGCTGACTTGGCTTTCTTTCTTTCAGAATTCTGTTCTGTATACTTCACCCACCTAAGGGCTGGCCTGTCAAAGGCCAAGCAGTTTCTTTTTTTTTTTTTTTTGGTTTTTCGAGACAGGGTTTCTCTGTGGCTTTGGAGCCTGTCCTGGAACTACCTCTGTAGACCAGGCTGGTCTCGAACTCACAGAGATCCGCCTGCCTCTGCTTCCCGAGTGCTGGGATTACAGGCGTGCGCCACCACCGCCCGGCTAGCAGTTTCTTTATTAATTAACCAATGAAAGCAACAGATAGATAGATGACACACCCATATCTTTTCCTCTTTTTCTGTTTAAACAAAAAAAGAAAGACTTTCACTTTAACATAGTAAAATTGCATATAACAAAACAGTTATCAAGTAAGAATTACAGTTACAATATTTATATCTATTTTACCTTTTAACTATAACTAATCATTCTTCAACTCCATCAAAGACTCCAGAACGATATAATATTACCTAATTTAAAAAAAGTCCCAAACTCTAGAAATGACAGAGACATCTCGCTGTCTGGACTGTCACCCAAAGTTTTTTTGTACAGTTGGGGCATCCATCTTCAGCCAGCAGGCCCGTAGTATCCAGCAGACTTTTCCATGAAGCAGGAAATTTCAAAGACAGTTCAGTCACTATCTGCTGTATCCTGCAGAATGTCTCACAGACTCTTTCATGAATCAGGAACCCTGAAAGACCATCTCACCTTTAGGCAAGTTCAGCAGTCCTCTCTCTGCATGTCCAGTTTATGCAACAGTCCAGGCAAGAGCAGTTTCTTGCCCAAATGGCTGACCAACTCCATAAGGAGCCTTCTCGATGACCATCTTCTTCTTGAAGTAGATTGGTGCTGTCAGGAGCAGATGTGTCTCATTGTCATCAAAAGCCCTAAGTTATTAAAACATTTTAAATGCCATATTCTGCAACCTTTGAAAGATATGAAGAATGTCTATCTAACTGAAATATTTCTCTATATATCTAGAAAATTCAACTAACATGACTACAAGCTTGACTATTATTGATGATTATCCATTAACAATCTATATATATTACATTTTTAAATGAACTACACAATCACAATACCTTAATCAAGAGCAGAAATACATATACATATAATAAAATTTACCTTAAATTTCTATCAATAAAGCAAAATTTATACCAATGCAAATTATTCATATCTATATCATATACCCTTTAAATGTAAAAGAACATTTATAAACAATATTTGGGAAGATGGGTGCAGTTATTTCTCTCCAAACTGCTTCCTGCTGAATAGGGTCATTGTAATTTAGGTCTTTCAAGGTATAACCTGTGTGCTAGTTTTATCTCAGTTGGCAGTTGACAACTTGGATTAATCAGGCTAACTTTAATATCAGCTTTATTAAGGGGAAGAAGGGAATAACTTACAAAACCAAGGTTCCAGCAAAGAGCCGGAAACAGAAGGGAAGGCAGGGAGCACACCTGCAATATTTATAAGTAAATAATAGCCTCAGGGGATCCCACCCTTCAAGCAAGGTGATTGGCTGGGCTTCCCCTATAGCCATGATCACTTCTGGGTACTTGGTGATAGTCTTCCTGCTGAGTCCAGGCTATTATGAGTCTTAGGTAAACATTCTGTGAGGAACAACTGTGCAAAAGAATTTTTTTTCAGTTTTCTCTTCAGTGTATATTGAGGACATGGTTGTGCAAACATACTGAATGAACACGAAGACATTAAAGGTACAGCCTTAATGGATTCCTTTATATGTAGATGGAGCGGCAGGCTACATTCCCACCCGGGTCCCACATGGCTAGCTTAGCCCCGGAAATAATAACACACAAATTGTATTCTTTTAAACACTGCTCGGCCCATTAGTTTCAGCCTCTTACTGGCTAATTATCACATCTTGTTTTAACCCATATTTAGTAATCTGTGTAGCACCACGAGGTGTGGCTTACCAGGAAAGATCTTAACCTGCTTCTGTCTCAGAGAGGAGAGTCATGGTGACTCCCTGACTCGGCTTCTTTCTCCCAGTATTTTGCTCTGTTTTCTCTGCCTACCTAATTTTCTGTCCTATCAAAGGGCCAAGGCAGTTTATTTAACCAATGAAATCAACACAAAACAGAAGACTCTCCCACATCATTTATACCTTTTGAGGAAATCACTTCCAGGCTGTCCTAATATCTGGATATTATGTTTCACATCTGGTCCTTTGAGAATTCTGCCTTTTTATGTTTATTAATTTAGATTTTCAGGATATGTTTACTGAATATTTTACTCAAATATTTATTTGTAAGTATTGATCTGTGAATAAAATTAAGTAATTGGAAGATATGCTACTTCCAGTTTTTTTCAATTGTATTATATACTTCACACTGAAGTTGTAGATAGAGAGAAATTCATGTTTCCATTTCTATAGTGAGTTAATTGAAGTGTTTCTAAATGTCAAAATATCAATTAAAGTAGTGATACGTGTTGGATGTCATCAGAGGCTTTTTTATCTTAAATTTCAGTATTATGAAAATTTTTGGTGTTGTATATCTGCTGTTAATTTTAGTTTTTCAGCACAGACAAGAGAAACAAGAACAGAAGAAAATTTTAAACGACCTCAATCAAAAGTACGACAGCTTGAAAAATGACAGCTCCTTAAAGGAAAAAATGTTGAGAAATATATCTCTAGAGTATGATGCCCTCAAAGGTCAACTGGACTCCATCAACAAAAAATGTTATGCAAAAACTGAGATTCTTTTAGCTTGCCCAGAATTCTCAGGTATGGAGGGGATCTTGAAGAAAGAATTGCATTATTCTATATTATTTCTTCTCCAGAATCTTTGAAGTCCAATTGGCAGGTTACAATGGGCTTTTCTTATTTTATAGAGGGTCCTGGAACCGCAGAAACCTCTGGTTGAATTAGCAGAGTCCTATAGTCTGTAGAATTCAGTGGTCATTTTGTCTCCCAATGCCTCCAGGGGAAGGAAAACCAAGTCCTCACCCATGAGAATTCAGATTGCTTTGGTAAACAAATTAACCTAAGTCTCCAATTTTGATGATGAGAGAAAATGGAAATTTACAGTAAGAGTCTATTTACCAAATATTTAGGCTAAGCACTCTATGTTTACATGCAATCATACAAGTGTGTGTGTGTGTGTATGCGTGTGTGTGAATATATCTGTCTGTATGTTTTCCTTATGCCTTGGATTCAAACAGATGGCCTGTTTGTGATGAAGGTATCCTTCTTGGAGCGCTCATAGTGCTTACACCCATGAATCTCAATTAGTGACACTATTAATGATGCCAAAATATGAAATAGCAAGTGTTACAAGGAATTTTTCTTACTTTGCACCATTACTAGTTATCTTTATTATTATTATTATTATTAAAATTTTTCCCCTCCTCCCATTTCCTTCCCTCTCCCCCACACACCCTCTCATTTCCTCTCCAGTCCAAAGAACAGTCAGGGTTCCCTGCCCTGTGGGAAGTCCAAGGTCCTCCTTACTCCATCCAGGTCTAGGAAGGTAAGCATTCAAACAGTATAGGTTCCCACAAAGCCAGTACATGCAGTAGAATCAAAGCCCAGTGCCATTGTCCTTGGCTTGAGAGCTTGGGGGGTGGGGGTGGGGTGGGGTTAAGGGGAGATGGGGAGAGAGAAGTGAGAAGGGGAAGATGGGGAGAGCTTGGGGGAAAAGGACGGTTAGGATGGAGGAAGAGTCAATATGGGAGCAGGGAAGTATACACCTTAATTAAGGGAGCCATTTTAGGGTTGGCAAGAGACTTGACTCTAGAAGGGTCCACAGGTGTCCAAGGAGATATCCCCAGCTTATTCCTTGAGCAGCTGAGGAGAGGGTGCCTGAACTGGCCCTATCCTATAGCCACACTGATGAATGTCTTACATATCACCATAGAACCTTCATCTGGTGATGGATGGAGATAGAGACAGAGACTCACATTGGAGCACTGGACTGAGCTCCCAAGGTCCAAATGAGGAGCAGAAGGAGAGAGAACGTGAGCAAGGAAGTCAGGACTGTCAGGGGTGCGCCCACCCACTGTGACGGTGGGGCTGATCTAGTGGGAACTCACCAAGTCCAGCTGGACTAAGACTGATGGAGCATGTGGTCAACCCGGACTCTCTGAACATGGCTGACAAGGAGGACTAGTTAACTTTAATTGACAGAGTTTGTCAGAGAATGTAAATAAAATAGTCTCACACTAACTCAGAATTGAATATATTGAAGGGTTCTCTATTTAGTGGGTACTCACAGATCACAGTCTTCTTCACAACTGGGCAATAAGAACCAAATCTGGCAGTCAGGCAAGAAAGGAGAGAGAGGGTGAGTGCATGAGCGTGCACATTTTTGGTGCCCAAGACCATGCTCAACCTGGTCCAGCACCTCAAAGGCCATTGGTTGAAGGAAGTTCCCCATTACCTTCCCTTTTTGTCTAAATAAGAGAGTTCCAAACCCAACACAAAACTATATACAATAAGAATAGATATCAAGTACAAAAATTTGAATTACAACCAGCATAAACAATATTAAGCAAGAAAGATATGCTAAATGTTTTAATAATTGTTCTATCCTAAGGAGTCTAAGTCTTGTATTAGAAATGGCTTGACTAAGTCATGAGAGGAGTGTAACAGTGACTATCTAGTCCTCAATCCCATCAAAAACCTGAGAAGGAAGATAATATTACCTCAGTAGGCAGGAAATGCAATCAAGCAACTTCCAAAATGTGCAACAAATGACAGAGACAACCAGCTACCTGGGCAATCACCCAAAGTCTCATTTGCAATGTTGGAGCAACCAACTTTGGCTAAGGCCTAAAGTAACTGACAGACCATTTTCAGAAGCAGAAGCAGGATAAATTTCAAAACTGTCTTGCCTTGGTAAGGTTTGGGAGTCTTTTTTCTTGTATCTTGCTTGTGTAGTCTGGATACCATGCCTTTTGTCAGTGGTTGAGGCATGGGCAATATTTTGCCCAAAGACCAGTTTTGCCAGAAAGAAAGAAAACTCCAAATAGAGTGTTTTTGGTGCTCAACATTCTCTCAGGAATAGATCATTGCTGCAAGGAGCAATTATGTCTCATGTGAACAGAATCCTAAGTTATTTAAATGCTGTATTCTATAGTTCTTTGAAGTGGTTGAAGATCTCCTATCAATGTGGAATACAATCTTTATGTATCTAAAGAACCTTATTAGTCTAACTATGACAAAGATGGATTGCTATTGTTCTATAATACTTAATACCTATATAGCTTAAAGACTAAGGCTTCATATTAGAATATTAAACAGTCTTTAAACAACTGTACAGCAAATGAGAACAATGACCTCAAAATATAAACAATATAAATGATCAGAGGTAGAAATGTATACTGCAACATGATAAATATATCCTAAAATTGTATCAATATACAAAATATCTTTTTTTTGGATTTTTTCTTTTTTCTTTTTTTTTCATTGAAAAAAGTTTCCGCCTCCTCCCAGCCTCCCATTTCCCTCCCCCTTCTCCCACTCCTCTCCCCCTCCCCCCACTCCTCTCCCCCTCCCTCTCCAGTCCGAAGAG
>NW_004949144.1:1424177-1429602 GCF_000317375.1 Microtus ochrogaster
TATATATTTTGGAGATCAGACCTTTGTCTGATGAGGGGTTGGTGAAGATCTTCTCCCAGTCAGTGGGTTGCCTTTTTGTCTTAGTGACAGTGTCCTTTGCCTTACAGAAGCGTCTCAGTTTCAGTAGGTCCCATTTATTCAATGTTGCTCTTAATGTCTGTGCTGCTGGGGTTATTCCTAGGAAGCGATCGCCTATGCCCATCTGTTGTAGGGTACTTCCCACTTTCTCTTCTATCAGGTTCAGTGTGTTCAGACTGATATTGAGGTCCTTAATCCATTTGGACTTGATTTTTGTGCATGGTGATAGATATGGGTCTATTTTAATTCTTCTGCAAATTGACATCCAATTGTGCCAGCACCATTTGTTGAAGATACTTTCTTTCTTCCATTGTATACTTTTAGCTTCTTTATGGAAAATGAGGTGTTCATAGGTTTGTGGGTTAAAATCTGGGTCAAACAGAGGTAGAAACAAGCTTGCATACAATATGACAAAATAACTTTGCATAGGTGTAAAAATAAAACAATACTAATATTCTGTGTAAACAGAAATAGGAGAATTTTTAATATAACAAATACAATTTGAATTTGTATAAATATACCAGAATCTTTACCAATATAAATTGTCTATAAATGATAGTTCACAAGTATTTCCTCTATTGCTCACTATTATTATTACTGTGAGTAAATCCACACTAATCTACCTATTTTCTCATTCATTTTCCCTTTTTATTAGTGAGACCTCTAAACCTACAAAACGTCCACCCCATCCTCTAACCCTATACCAGTTATAATCAACCTTTAATTGATGTCCCTAACCTTGAGAACAAACTTTGTTGGGAGAAGGGCCGTTGTCTTCTAGAATTACTTCCAGCTGCCAAAAGGCAGACCTTTTATTTTGGTCTTGGTGAACTCATGAAGTTGGTGTCCCACATTGAGCACCACCTGTAGGAGAATACGAATATAATAGTCACACTCTAGCTGGGGGTCTCGTAGATCACAGCCCTCTACACAACCAGGCAACAGCAACAGGAACTGAATCCAGCACTCAGGTGAGAGGTGTGTGTGTGTGTGTGTGTGTGTGTGTGTGTGTGTGTGTGAGAGAGAGAGAGAGAGAGAGAGAGAGAGAGAGAGAGAGAGAGAGAGAGAGAGAATGTAGAGCGACACATTTTTGTTAACCAAGGCCACACCCAACCTGGTCCAGGTTCTCAAAAGCCATTGGATGAAGGAGGTTCCCTAACAAGAGCTTTTCAATCAGTATTAAATATTTGTTCAGAGTTTAGAGGCTGCAAAGAGATTTTATATAATCACACTGTGTTGTAATAGTAGGGCCTAGCTAAATTAAATTTACAATTTAATTAGGCAGGGATTAATAACATCTTCAAAATTGGTAGATAATAAAGTATATGACAAGAAAAGAAAAAGGAAAATCTCCAAAAATATTCTTCGAAGCATCCTAGACTCATTAAATATGTTTTGTTATTATTTTAGAATATAATAATTTTCATGACTAAATGATAGCATAATGATGTAATGCTTGTGCTTAGAAATCTGGGGCAGGAGGATTGTAAATTTGAGGAGAGTCTAGGCAGCCCAACAAATTCTAGGTCTGCCTGAGCTACACTGTGATATATCTTCACAGAAAAACAAAGGCTAAGATAAAGTTCATTGATAGACTATGGTCATCCCCAACACCTTGCCAAACAAAATAATTATTCTGAGTTGTTGTTGCTACATAAACTGCATGCATTTTAATGTACCTAGCCTGACACATCTGGGCATGCAGACATACCACTGGAGGCATTACCACAATCAGAAACATTTTCATGTGTCTCTTCAGGTAAGAACATTTAACAGAGAGCACAGCAGAGTTCAAAGTGTACAGTTGTGTGTGGACCACTGTGGGTACTGCACATCACTACTACAGATCTAGAATTCCATCCTTTGGGTAACTGCATCTGAGCAGCAAGGGCTCATTTCTCTGCTCTCCAGTTTCTGGTATTTTACAAGCCTTTGCTTCATAGAGCGCGGCTGTGTTAGAAACCTCTTCTGAGTGGAATCATAAAGTATGGTTCTGGGCCTAGCTTGTTTCACTTTGGGTACTCTCCTCCAATTCTTCCCTGCTTCTCTGAGGGACTTTCTTGCACACTTCTGAGAAAGGGAGGAGACTGTGAAGACCCCGCTGCTCCTTTAGCAATTAGTCTCATAATAGATGCTGTCTATTGACACTAAGTGAGCAGCAGGCAGGAGTAGCCTGGGGAACTCTTAGTGCACAGCTGGTCACACTGGTCAGGTTCTCTCTTTTGGGAGTTTGGTTCTGAGGCATGGTTTCCTTCTGTAGCCTAGACTGATTTGGAACTCAATGGACAGCCCAGGTTATCCTGGAATTCACTGCTCAGCCTAGGATCTCACACTCCTTTTTGATCCTCCTGACTCACTCTGTGGAGTGCTGGGCTTATAGCTATAGAACATGCCTGGCAGTATTTACTTTTCTTTAAAAGCTAAACAGTATTCCATTGAGTATATGTTCTACATTTTCTCTACTTTGTCATCAAGAAATAATACTAAAGTTGTTTTCACATCTCTACTGTGATAAGCACTGCTGCATAGAACATGGGTGTTCAGGTGTCTCCAAGCATTCTAGAATCTCAATTTTGAGAGCTGTGAGATTTAGATATAGGCTTATCAAAAATGTTCTGATAACAAAATACCAGAAAGTAAGAATTTTAACCATTACTTTCTCTGTTATAGTCAAAAATGTTGAAGGACACTGGTTCTGCCATGGCATAAAATGTTATTTTATTATGGACAATAAACACTGGCATGAATGCAAACAGACCTGCAAGGACTGCGGCTTTTCCATTTTGAATATAGAAGATAATGATGAACTGGTTGGTACAACAGACTCTAACATACTTCTTTATTCATGGACTACTCTAACCCTTTGATAGTGAGGCATGAGCCTATGAGTTTCAAATAAAAGAGTGCTTCAGAGGCTGTATGTGGTTTTCCTGTAATGAGGGCAGAAATCATGCAGTTAAATTTCCCAGCTCATTCCTTTTGTCTCCCTATTTAGTTTCAGGATGCAGGGCCTGCTATAAGAAGACTCATTACTAGGCAGGCAGTCATGCCTTTGCAATCTCCTTTATTTCTCAGGAGTCTGCAGGAGAGTCCCCAAAAGGAGCATGTCTTTTCCTGGTGAAGTTTAACCATTTGCTACAGCACATTCTGTGGGTGGCTGTTATTTATTTTCAGAGTGCCAAGTAAATCCCCAGAGGCAGTTGTCAAGGGCTTGTTTTTGGAACTCAGAAAGAGACTGCTTGAGAAGAGTAATTGGGTGATAATGGAAAATAATTTATCTTTGGACCAATCTGCAAAATGGAAACGATGAGAGAACTGTACAATAAACAGTAATACCAATAAACTTATGTGATTTTCAATAAATCTATCCACAATATTTACTTCATAGTATTCTTTTTATCAGAAAAGATGTCTATATTCAGAATCAAGTATTTAAGATAAAAACAAGGTGGCCAATATACTACCATTGTCTGATTACATTTATTACTAAAGAAACGTCTCCAAATATGTGGATTATATTTTTCTAGAGAAATGCTTGGAGGATCAGCTTGACATCTCTGTCATTTAGAACATGGCAAAATTTACATTCCAATTTAATACATGTTAAAAAATTACAGAATCAAATAATTTTTTAAAATATTTATTTATTATGTATACAATATTCTGTCTGTGAATCTGCCAGCAGGCCAGAAGAGGGCATCAGATCTCATTACAGATGGCTGTGAGCCACCATGTGGTTGCTGGGAATTGAACTCAGGACCTTTGGAAGAGCAGGCAATGCTCTTAATTGCTGAGCCATCTCTCCAGCCCCCACATCAAATAATTTTTAATGTCAACTAATGATATAATTTTCCATTAGATACAGTAAACATAGGTAAATTTAAGCTTGAATTCTAATACATATTCTGAAATTTCATGAGATACCATGGCACTTGAATGTGTTATGCAGAACACAAGATATACTCCCTAATATCTCCCCTTTTCTTCCCCAAGATGTCACTTCAGTGTCTGAATTAGAGTCTGGGCTCCTCTCTGGACTGTGGAACTTAGATGCACAGCTTTTCACACAGGGTTTTTCATCTTAATGAATTTGTTTTGAAGACAGGGGCCACTCATAATGCACACTTTCCACAGGCCTCTGTAATCTTTAAGAGAGATTATTTGAATAATTTTATAAGATGTCAGGAAACTCTTTAATGAGCCAATGTGTAGTATATACTTTGGGTTTTGATGCAGGAGGATTGTGAGTTTATGGCCAACCTTGGCTACACACAGAGATTTTATCTAAGAAACACCATCACAAATTATTTAATGAATTGAGTATCACTGGACACCTGAAGTTTTCATACAAAATAACTTATGAAACTGATATCAGTTTTGACCTAAATGAGCTGCTTGTGGGAAATCACTTTAGAAAATGAACAGGGAGAGAAGTGACACAGGAATATCTGGAAATATTATTGGTTATTTTTTCCCCAGCAGACAGAAATTTTATGGTAAGATGTGTTGTTTCCTTTGCAGGAATTCCTTAAGGCCCAACTTCATTTAAACAAATCCTGGATTGGATTAAAATATAATGGAAGGAAATGGCAATGGGTTGGTAACAGCCCATGTAAACTGTGAGTTTCCTGAACCCTTACACTCTAACACTGGTACAGTTGTTGGGAGGATTGTGTGAGAAGGCTTTTCTCTCATTTCAGGCGGTTTCCCTCATTTTCTATGCATCTCACAGTTAAGGACAAGATGCATAAGGCAGTGCCTGAGCAAGTGATCGATAGGGAAGAGGAATGGTCTAGAAGCTGACTGCTAGTGATGTAATACTGAACACAGCTCAGGACTGTGTGTTCTAAGATGCACAGGGCACAAGCAAATCAGCAGCTTAAGATGATGTGAAGTGACTGGACCATCCTGACAGAGTATCTTAGACATTAAGGACTTCTTTTTTGTAGTTACTTATATAACTGTTTGAATTTATAAATATAAGACATGATATATATATATATATATATATGTATATATATATACACACACTTTCCATTTCAAGGTATTGTAATGTATAACATCTAATGTTTAAGTTCATTTCTGATGTAGTAGAAAACTGTTCATTATTTTTATTTATGGTTAGTATTTATTTTTCTAGAAAACTCTTGGAAAGGTATGTGCCTTATAGTGGCACATGCCTTTAATCCCAGCACATGTAAAGCAAAGACAGGCCAATCTCTGAGTTCAAAGAAAGTCTGAGATGCTGAGTGAGTTTCAGGACAAGCCGGGCTGTACAGAGAAACACTGTCTTAAAAAACACTTCCACCACCTCTACTAAGAAAGAAAGAAAGATCTCATATATATA
>NW_004949144.1:1429702-1456859 GCF_000317375.1 Microtus ochrogaster
AAATATGATCATATCCATTGCGTACTTTCCCCCTCAAGCTTCCCCTGTATGTGCTCTAACATGTTTTCCTTTACCCCAAGTTTCTTATGGATATTGTCCATAGGAACATTGTTGTAGGCCATCTACTAGTGCAAGGAAACCTAGTCATGGCCACAACCTCAAGGAAGAATAAATTTCCCATTTCCAACTGTTTTCACCTAACAATAGTAATTCACTAAGGGGCAGACGGCCCCTCCCCATCTATGTTGGCTTGATCTTGTGCAGGTCTCATCTATGTAACCAGTTTGTGAGAGGGATAGCCTTGTCATGTTTAGAAGGCAGCATTCCAGAAAACTTTTCTCCATTGGCTGGCTCCTACATTCTTTCTACTTCCTTTTCCCTTTTGTTCCCTTAGTCTCAGTGGTGGCATTTGGGGAAATGGGTTTGTGAAGATGTTCCCTTTATGGCTGAACATATATTCTCTTCTCATTGGCACATTGAATACTTCTGCTTCTCTGTACTGTCCACTGCAAAAAGAAGCTTCTCTGATCAAAGCTGAGGGCAGTCCAAGTCTAGGCCATAAACATAAATATTAAGAGTACAATTTTACTACATGCTAACTTGGCAAAATGGTTGTAGCAGGTTCCACCCCAGGGACCATGGCATCCACAATCATGGTCTTTTATTTAGGTTACAATGCCAAATATAGCAAGTATGCATTTTTTTTGTCCATATTGCCTGCCCTCAAATAACCAACATGGAGACTTTAGATTACTTATAAATTCTTGGCCATAACTCTGGCTTATTACTAACTAGCTCTTATATTTTTAAGTTAACCCAAATTCCTTATTTACCCTCTGCCACATGGCAGTATCATTTTTAATGTAGACATTTATCCTATTCCCTTTGCCTCTACTGGTGTTGTTTCTGATTCCACCTTTCCTCTTCCATCATTCTCAGTTTGGCATTCCCTCCTTACTTTTCCTGTTTAGCTGTTTAGCTTGTTTGTTATACCAGTGACAGTGACATATAGTCGCACAACATACAGAACTATTCCACAGCATTTTTCCTTTCTTTCTAATTAAAATGGAAGGTTTTAACTTTAACATAATAAAATTATATACAACAGAATTATATAGAACAGAAACAGTTATCAAGTAAGAATTACAGTTATAATGTCTAGTCTGTATTTGGTGAAAGTAGAGAAAATACTCTATTGTCTATTTTATCTTGGTTAGTCTAATATTTTACCATTAATTTGCCTTCCATCATAACTAAGTAAAACTATAAGTTTAACCACTTAGTCTTTAACTCCATTAAAGACCTCAGAAGGATGAAATGTTAACTAATGACAAGGACACCAGGTTACCTGAACAGTCACCTGAAGGTTGTCTATAGTGTTAGGACATCCAGCTCTGGCCTATAGGCTTAACATATCTGACAGACTTTTCTGTGAACCAGGGAATTTTGAAGGACTGTCCTACCTTGTCTTGGCAAGGTTTGGTAGTCACCTTTCTTGTGTCTTGCTGGTCCAGTTTGAACAACACATTGTAAGCAATTGAAGCAAGGGCACTTTCTTTCTTTCCATGGCTAACTTTTGCCATAAAGAAAACAAAGTCAATATGGAGGTTTTTCAATGCCCATCATCTACTCTGAAGTAGATTGGTACTGCCAGGCAGACATGTTTCACGGTCAGGAAAAGTCTTAGGTTATTACGCATATTAAATGTCATATTAAATGCTTGACAATCAAATCTTTATCTGTTTAACCTAACATGACTTAAGTTTGACTAGTATAAATGACTAATAACTTTTTAAAATTATACATTAAGTTTTTAAATGAACACTATAAGCACAATAACTAAACAAAGGTAGAAATATACATACAGTAAAACAAATTAACTTTAAATTTTTATCAATATACCAAATTTATACCCATGTGAAATGTTTTGGGGGTTAAGCTAGATTCAATAATCAATAATCTACCATTTTATCATTTTTATGCTCACTTTTCTTGCAGAAAGAGATCTTTGAATCTAACTCCTTTGGTTAGTTGTTTTTTGTTGGTTTGTTTGTTGTTGTTGTTTTACCATGACCAATAATAACTTGCAACCAAACACACTAAACAAAGTCAACATCCATAATCCTTCTTTTGGGAATGTGAGCATTGTTTTCTCTAGACTGCTACTGTTGTCTATGGGCTCTGCCATCTTTGGGGGACTTTGAGAAAATTCTAGATTATGGTAAAGTCCTTGAATGGGGTATTCAATGAGACTGGATCATCTCATCTAGAAGCAGTGAAATTGTATTGGATTCAATATTTGAGGAGTGTAGTAATGAGGCAAGCAGGCCTGCTTCTCATCCCGCCCGGCTCCTGTAAGGCAAGCTTTATACCCAAAATCACAACACACAAATTGTATTCATTTAAACACTGCCTGACCCATTAGTTCTAGCATCTAGTCAAGATGTGAGAGTTAGCCAATAAGAGGCTATGAGGTTGTGGCTTACCAGCATGAGTCTAAGCAACTTCCATATTGGGAAGGGGAATCATGGTGTCTGCCCCATTGCCTTCTTCCTAGCATTCTGTTCTGTCTACTCCACCTATCTAAATTATGCCCTATCAAAAGGCCAAGGCAGTTTCTTAATTAACCAATAAAAGTAACACATAGACAGATGACCCTCCTCCATCAGAGGAGAATGTAACAGAGGCATTTTGAGGTCACATGTCCATTTATTTGTATATGGTCTTTTTGCTCTGAACATACATAAACTTATAAAGATAACATACATATCTGTATTAATACAAGTATAGGCTGTGTATTCTACACAAGGCAGCCAAAGATGAATTTTTATGTATAAGCAGGTAAAATATACATCACATGCCTTATAGCTTATTTCTTTATGTTTATAGCCAGGAATTTTCAGAGGGTCTCCCTCCATCAAACCTGATTTTCCTTAACTATGAATGAATCCACAGCATTCTATTTTCTATGGAAATATAAGCAGAATCACTGTATCAAAGTAATATATATTTTGATTTCCATTTTGAAGTAAGGACATTTCAAAATATATAGGCTGGTTTAATCCAGAAGCTTTTATTATCAAAAGCCTCTTAGGAGATAGTGCTCCTTCCTCAGCAGTCAAAAAATTTAAGGAGAATAATATAATACATAGTATCCAGACTCTGTGTATTTTTCCATTTTTAAGTGACTTTTTTCTTTTATATTACTTTACTCCCCTTTTAAGGACTTTATTATTTTTAAACTATATTTTTAATCCATGACTATATATACTGTTTCTTTTCTCTCTCCCAAGCTTATGTATATTTTTAAACAGACTGTAAATGATTTAGAGATTTTTTTTTGATTTTGTATTTTTTGTCTGAATATGTGTTTAATACACATTTACTTCTTTTTCTGACTACAAGTGTCATGGCTAGTACCAAAGTGGAAGATTTGGTGACTGGTTTCACCCCACTCATTGATTCCCTGAGAGCCTGGATTTTTGATGAAGGTACCGTCTAGAGCTACATTTATTGCCCCATCTCTGGGTAGCTTTTGCGTCCCTGTTGCCACCAAGCAGAGCACTGCCCACTGTTCATGAACCTGATTTCAATGTTTGTTAGCAGGATTTTAAAAAGAGCAATGTCGGTTTTTGCCAATATTGCTGAGTCAGGAGGCTGCCTCTTAGAGGAGTCTTGCCTCTGATTGATGCTAACAAACAGAGCCTACAGAGAAAAGGCAGTGACCAAGATGCCATACTTGACTTCATTTTTGTGTATTTAGAATGCTTTTTTAAGCCTTTCCAGGATTTATGTAGTTGGACATGGTGCCATATTTGGCACCATTTTTAGAGGAATTTTTCCTGTCCCTACTGCCTCCTCCCAAATAACCAATACAGAGACTTAAGATTACTCATAAATACGTGGCCAATATCTCAGGCTTATTACTATCTCTTACATTTTAAATTAACCCACATTCTTTATTTACCCTCTGCCATGTGGCAATACCTTTATTACCAATGCATATTCATCCTACTCCCTGTGCATCTACTGATGTCTCTTCTGACTCTGCCCTTCCTCATCCCATCTTTCTCACGTTAGCTTTCCCGCATGGCTTGATCCTGTCCAGTTATTGGCCAGTCAGGTTGTTTATTAAACCAATCATAGTGACATATACACACAAAGTATACAGAAGATATTATTCCACAGCAATGGCATTTCTTATGTGGTAAAGTCCTCAACTCCAATACGAAAGCAGTCATCCTATTGTAGGATATTTTCATTGCACTCTGATAAATCTGAGACTGACAATAAAGTTTACTTTGAATCAGAGCTGACCAAAATTAGCCATAGAAGTTTTGGAGAACTGCGAACATATAGGGAGATATAGAGAGATACAGGAAGCAGTGGGACAGGGTTCATTTTTAGAAGGAGAGAGAGAGGAAGTTACTGGTCACTTTCCCTCTGCTTCTCTGATCATCCATGTTCTTACAATTGTATCTGACTCTTGAATTTTTACTGATAAAGAATACTTAGCTAAATGCTTCATACAACAATGATACCACTGGGCACTTCTTGTCTAGCAGATCAGTATTGTGGCATGAAGGGTCCAGTGCTGTGTAAGACCATTCATGTTTTCTCCCCCAGCATCCTGCAAAGCCCCTTCTGACCCTTTGAATGCTAACCAAACAAAAGATATTTCCTGATTGGCTTGATATTGATTTCTCTATATACTGATATCAAGTGTGTGGTGTCTTCAGGAATAGGGTCTTACCATGTAGTTATGGGAGGTAGCAACATGGTAAGTAAGGGCAGTGGCAGTAGCCTGTGTTGATTTGGAGACCCCTATGGTCTCTCTGACCAGTAATTCCTATGAGGATATCCCTTGCCATGCACTTTGATTTTCACTTAATAACTCATACTTTCTGTGGTTCTAACTTTTTTCTAAGTTATGATTTGACTTTTTAGTTGTATTTTTTCATAGACTATATTTTGATCAGGTTTCCTACTGCTAAATCCTCCCATGTCTTCCCCACTTCTCTACCCACCTAACTCCATGTTCTTTGCACTCTTTGTCTACAAAATAAATCAAAACAAAAGTGAAAAATCAAACAAAATACCTAATAAGAGGAAAATACTAAAAACAGAAAAGAAATCAATCCCAAACTGCTAATGAAACACAAAGTCTGTTTTGTGTTGGTAAACTATGAACTTACTGTTGAGTGGGTTTTCCTAACTCATTTTCCTGAGTTTCCCCTTTGGTCAATCCACATTTTATCCTGTGTTTCCTTACCCTGCAATACTCATCCACACCTGATATTTTAATCCTCAAAATTTCCCATCTACTTTCATATTATATATTTATCATTCATCCTGCTTATTGATGTTTTTAGAAATACTAGATATTGAAATTTCTCCCTACAAATTCTACGTTGGCTTTTAAGTAAATTTGCTATCTAATATTTTTAAGTTGACTTTTATAGCATTTAAAACTCACTTTAATTTTTATTGTTTTTTTTGTTTTGTTTTGTTTTGACATAGGGATTTATCTCAGTCAGGCTTTTCTTGAATTCTTGATCCTAATGTCTTTATTTTTAAAGTGCTGAGATTAAAGGCAGATATGACTGTTCCTGACTTTTTACTATTAAAAGATATCTATCATTATTATTTTAAATGTGTTACATGGTAAGTCTCTGTCTGACATTCTATGGTTTAATGTGCTGTTTCTGTTTCTTTTGCTTATCACATCATTTCCTTTGTAGTATTCACTGGATTTCTTTTTCTTCAGCTGTAGAACTTTATGAGGCATCAACAGTGTTAACTTTCTCAGGATCCTTTCATTCAGTGGCTGGGAAGATGGGAGGTCTGGCACACTTCTGCTCTAAATGTGACTCCACCAATGTGGACAACTGGATTCCAAATCTGCAGGAAAATAGCTTCCTCTCTCTCCTCTGAGGACATTCTCAAGCAGGTTGTCACAGAGGTAGCCAGAAGACAGAAGGCCTTATAAGATGTATTAATATGTTCATATGATTAGATTAACATTATTGTTATTAATTTTGGTTTTCTAAAAGAAGGGTTATTTCACATGGGCTAGCTCTGCTCTTCTTGCATCAACCCAAGCACTAGGATTGATGACAATTTCCACCATGCCTTGGGCACAGACTTAATGAATTTGATTGTAGCCTACAGAATTATACAGAGTTAACGATGGGCAGGTGGTAATTTGGAGTGAAGTTTCAGAGGCAGAGAGGATACCTACATCCAGGTTAAGCGATCTCTGTTGCCCTTGACTATTTTGAAGAACTGACCCTTGATGATGGTGTAATTACTAGGGCCAAATATGAGCTCTGAGTAAGGAAGCCTGGTTGTCAGATAGCTGTGATTTCCACAAGCATTATCTCTAGTGTGAAGATACAAATGCCTGTACAGCTGTTTACAATGTCAAGTTCTAATAAATCTAGTAAACGACTGTGAGCTTAACTTTTATTTCTCATTTAGAAGTCTAGGTAGGCATCACCATAGAGCTCATGATGGAGAATATGAGCTCCCTGTGTATCTTGTCAATAGTTACTCTCTTTTGGGTCTTTTTCTCTTTGTTCATGTAACACACACATGCTTTATTGATTGTGCCTGTAATTATATCTCAAGCCTGGGTAAAGTGTGTTCTCATTCCTATTGTATCTTACCTGTTTTGTATATGCCCATGAGCCATGTATTTCATGTATCTGCCCTCTCTGTTCCTATGAAAAATCTATATACTTTTTCTACTTGGCTGAGATACAGGACTGAAGAAAAGTGGTCTTTTATTGAAAATTTATCTCTTTGATATCCCTTTCCCATGGAATTCTATGGATTTCATTTCCTGTTTCATCTTTTTTTTGACAGATTTTCATTAATCTAGTCTGGTTCAAATTCACTGTGTTGCCCAAGCTAGCCTTGAACTCCTGATCCTCTTGCTGTTAGTATTCAGGCATCTGTACTGGCCTGACCTTGGAGTATAAGTCCTCAGCTGTAGCCACTAAAAGCTCCTCCTGTTCACATTCACTATGTTCCCTTTTTAAAAAGGCCCTGCCCACCTCCCATCTCTCTCTCTTTCCCTCTCTGTCTCTGTCTGTCTGTCCATCTGTCTCTGTCTTGTTTCTCATCTCTTCTGCTACTCCTGTCCCCAGAGGCTGGTTTTCCCTCCCCTCCTCCTCCATTTCCGTACACTTTACTCCAATAAAAAATCCCTCTATCTGTGCTCTGTCACATGACACCTTTCTCTCTTGTATTGCTTTTTTTTTTTTAATAAAAATTACGACTCTTGCCTCTGCCTTCCAAATGCTGAGAATACAGTTTTTTTACCCCTGTCCCTGTCGACATTCATTATGTAGTATTTGTATGGTCACTTTCCGTAGATTCACTATTCATCTTGCCTTGCCTATTAAGATTAAACTTGCTGCTATGCTCTGCTGACCCTTTGGGAGTTGCATTTCTTCTAAAGCCTCAATCAGCATAGGAATCTGCTTTCTGACTGTTCATAAATATATTGAATACAGTTGTAATGATTAGTTTGTATTTTTTCAGGGGCTTGATCCACAGCACATTATTCCCTGATTTGTAATCCTCCTAATTCAGCTATCTAATTGGTGGTTATAGACAGGCATCACCTTTTTAAATGATTTATTTTTATTCAGCATTTTAAGTTACTTCTCACAGTAACGTAGTTGTGGCATTAATGTACCATTCCACAGAGACTGATATTGTGTTGAATACATGGAAGTCAGCAAATCACTGTTTCAGTTCAAAACTTATTACCTCTAAAGTGGGGGAGAAAAGAGGAAAACATCCCAAACAGCAGTCACAAACTCTTATCCACAACTATATTCCTAACCTCACCTTTCTTCTTAAAACACAGGTATAGGAGATCTTGGTATTGCCAACTGTGGGGCCCATTTCCAGACAGCAGAGATCTAAAAAGGACTCCACATTATCAGTGCACACTAAATTTTTTTTTATCTGGGGAGTTAGGGAAAAAGACACACACTCTCTTAATTGTTTCCTTTAGACCTTTCTTTCTTCTTTTTTTTGAATTCTCTATTCTTTATTTTCTTGATGATTTCCTTCTCTTATTCTTGATATTTTCCTTCTAAATCCATCTTATTTCTTGATGTTTCCCTTTTAGTTACTTCTAACTCTATCCTTGATATTTTTCTTCTAACTCTCTTATTCCTGATGTTTTCCTTCTAACTCATTTTTTAAATTTTATTTTATTTTTATTAAAAATTTCTGCCTCCTCCCCACCTCCCTTTTCCCTCCTCCACCCCCCTCCCCACGTTCCCTCCCCTCCCCCTCCCTCTCCAGTCCAAAGAGCAGTCAGGGTTCTCTGCCCTGTGGGCAGTCCAAAGTCCTCCCCCCTCCATCCAGGTCTAGGAAGGTGAGCAAGCATCCAAACAGGCCTTCTAACTCATTT
Source organism: Microtus ochrogaster (assembly GCF_000317375.1). NCBI lineage: Eukaryota > Metazoa > Chordata > Mammalia > Rodentia > Cricetidae > Microtus > Microtus ochrogaster. Next base: position 1,438,137 of record NW_004949144.1, read on the forward strand.
TAACTCTCTTATTCTTGATGTTTCCTTTCTAAATCTCATTTTTTTAAAATTTATTTATTTATTGAGGATTTCTGCCTCCTCCCTGCCACCGCCTCCCATTTCCCTCCCCCTCCCCCATCAAGTCCCTCTCCTTCATCAGCTTGAGGAGCCATCAGGGTTCCCTGACCTGTGGGAAGTCCAAGGACTGCCCACATCCATCCAGGTTTAGTAAGTTGAGCATCCAAACTGCCCAGGCCCCCCCCAAAGGCAGCTAAATCTCATTCTTGATGCCTTCCTTGAGCCCATTTTACCTCTCTCTTGATGTTTTTCTTCTAGCTCATCTTAACTCTCATTAACTCTATCTCTGTCTTTCCCTTATAGCTTATTGTCCCAGAAAAATCTTTCACGCAATACAAAAATTACAGTGTGGCTACATTCTTCTTCTTATGTGAATGATTACAATGAATACAAAACAAATAGTAACGAACAGCATGTTTTTCACATCCCTTACCTGAGTAGACATTTTACACGTAATAAGTGAAAAGCAAATTATTACAAGAACCTGCATACATTCATAATAAACAACTTGTTATAGATTAACCATGTGGGTAAGCAAGGTATTCACAGTTAGGAGTTTCACTGGCAGGCTGAAGTTTTGCAGTTACAAAGGAAGGACTAATTACTTTACTACTTATCTTGAAAGGTAATCTTATAAGGAATCTTAAAGGAATTACAAGCATAAACTTTTATATATGAGAAATTGTCAGTCCATTCTACTTCCAATCTTTAGGGTATATACCTACTTATTAATAGTTTCTTATATCAGGAGATTGAGTGTCAAAATGGATATAAGGAATTAATCATAACCTTTGGTCATCAACCAATCCTAGCAAGAAAAGTGCATCAGTTAGTAATAATAGGGTTGCTTTGTTCTTGTTTCCTGACTTTAATGTTTCACACATTCTAACACTTTAGATTATCTTCTTGGGTTTTTCACCTTAAAGCTATCTGATGAAAACATCTTAGTCTAACTTTATTTTCAAAGCTTTGTTTCAACTGTGATGCACTCTGAAACCTGTGAGCACATCTCCCAACATTAAGGGTAAAAGAATTCAAGCTACCTAAGCTAACAGGGACTCAATTGTTTTCATTAATCACTAAGTTAAGCCACAGTCTGTACAGCTCCTCAATAGAAACTCTTGTGTCCTAGCTGTGTGACACTTTCTTGTATTTATTTTTATTCATCAAAACTCTGTATAAACTAACATTATTGTTATCAATTTGACAGTACAATTTAGGGAGGAATCATTCTCATGACAATCCAGAGATACTCTAGAAGAGTGGGAAGTTTCCATGAGATAAACACATTATATTACAGGCAGTGGGGTGATGGAGGAAGGTCATTGGTTAATTAAATAAAGAAGCTGCTTGCCCTGATAGGTTAAAACATAAGGTGGGAGGAGTAAACAGAGCAGAATGCTGGGTGGAAGAGGAAGTGAGGTTAGACTCGACAGCTCTCCTCTAGGGGGCAGACGCCTCAGAGAGACACGATGCTCCACTCTTGCGGGCAGAGGTGAGAGCTCTGCTCTCTGAGGCACACGCAATGAAGCTCCGACCCAGGATGGACGTAGGCTACAATCTCCCCGGTAAGCCACCTTGTGGGCTACAGCAGATTATTAGAAATGGGCTAGTCCAGGTGCGAGAGTTAGCCTAGAAGAGGCTACATAGAAATGGGCCAAGCAGTGATTAAAAGAATACAGTGTCCGTGTAATTATTTCGGGTAAAGCTAGCCATGGGGGTGGCCGGGTGCCAGGGACGCAGCCCGCCGCTCCTATTACAACAGTGGGGGGTCTCCCCACATTTTTTCACACCATGCCAGATACCAAAGAAAGATAACATCAGCAAATATGTAAAGGCACAGCAAAAGCAAAAGACATTCTGGGGTCTGTGGCCCTGGGGCCTTGCCTAGCTGAGAATGACCTATCAGAGAGTTCCCTTCTGGTGGGACACTTTGACTTTCAACTGCCACCTGCTGATCCCCTGATATGGCCACTGGTACTTTGCACTCTGTGCCACACATTTATTTTTTCTATGTTTGTTGCAAAAAGTATCACAGGGAAACATAGTTTAAAAATATCTCCTACACCATAATTTATCCCTAATGCATGAGCTGAATTTTTGGAGTCCATTCTTTATGGTGGGATTCCTTGCTCAGGCTTGATGCAGGGGCAGGAGGACCTTGGTCTTACCTTAAGCTTTAATGACTTCCCAAGGGAGGCCTTATGCTTTCTGACAGAGTAGATGGAGGTGGGAAAAGCAGGAAGCAGGGGAGGGGGAACTGTGGTTGCTATGTGAAATGAAAAAGAAATAAAAAATAAAATAAATTTATCCCCAAGTAATAATGAGTTGTATTTTACTTGCGGATAAAAAATTAGCAATATGAAATAGATGAGTAGTTGTGTTGTGATCAAGAGAACATGTCAAAGTTTTATTTGTTTCTAATCATTTATTTTTTTTGTTAATGTATGCACATGTGCGTGCAAATATCACACAGGACAGATGGAGTAAGAATATAGTTGAAGGAGTCACTTCTTTCTTTCTCCTGTGTGGCATCTGAGGTTTGAACTTGGGTTATCAGGTTTGGTGATAGTGACCTGATTGCACTGATTCATGTCACTGGCTCAAGGCCATTTTTTATGACTTTAGAGAAAGTGAAAAACCCTTCTTGATACTCTTATTTTTTATTCCGTATTCTGTATATTTTAATTAATATACTTTGTTTTAATAATCATGGTCTTCATTACCGTAAGCTTCATTTGTAAATAACTGCCCATTATCTTTTTTTGTTTTATAGTGATTTGACAGTAACAAAATTAGGACGTGCCACAGGAGGCTGTGCATTTCTCAGCTCAACAGGCATACAAGATTATGATTGTGCTAAACGCCTTGGCTGTATATGTGAAAAAAGAGTGGTTAAGTGCAGTCGAAAAAAAGGTAAAAATGGAATGTTGCCATCTGTATTTGTTTCCTCTGATGATTTCAGACTAGTTAACACCTGAATGTTTCATTCACAGGTCTCAGTTGGCTGCATAAACCGAGTGAGGAGCTGGAAAGGGAAGATGACTTTCCAAAATCTGATTTAACAAAGCAGAAGCCATCTTCCTTCCTGATAAAAAGAGCAGCTTGTGTCAACAGTACTGATGCTCTCTGATCCCAGGCCCTGAGGAATCACTTTTTGTTTGCTGAATGACACATGGAACGAAATACAGAACATTGATAAATGGCACACATATCTTATTATCTCTAGGTTAAATCATCTCTGTATCCATGGCTTTGACATAACAATGAAGTAAAATGCAGTTGTATGTTTCTGTTTCCTTGCTAGTTAGCTGATTACTGTTTGATATTGTTTTGCAGGTGGAAGAATTTATCCTTAAAAAGCATTTATTTTCTGTAAATTGTAATTTCAGACTTGATAAATAGTTCCAAATTAGTTTAATGAACCCATACCATAGTCCAAATGTTCTCTTTCTCGATAGCTTGATGAAATGTAGAACCCCTATAGACATGGTAATATTCATTGAGGCCAGCTTGATGAATGTCTCAGATGTATAATCTTACAGGTACAACAGTTTGAAGAGAGTAAGCTACATAGTGAAATTTTTGACTATTGTGGGCTATAGAGTGAGATTCTGTCTTATGAAGCCTAATAATTATGATGGTGATAATAATAATACCAAACTGTCCTTAAATATTTTCTAATGACAAATAAATTATTTTAAAACATCATTTTGAAGTAATAAATTGTAGTATTGATAAAGTTATATGTTCTAATCTATAATCCATGTTCATATTTGTCAGTTTTCTGGGTGTTTGCTTCCTCTCGTCTGGGTGACAACTGAAGACTGAGCCTTTTCTCTTCCCAGAATTATTCTGTTCTGGCCACCCTGACTATAATTCTGCTTGACAACTAGCCAATCAGCTTTTTATTAAACCAGTATAGGTGACAAGTGTCACAGAGTTCAAGATCATTGTCCCACAACTTATAACCAAAGGATGAATACTCATACCACAAAGACATTTGTTCAGTTGTTTTCATACCAGCCTTACTCATAACAGCCAGAACCTGGAAACAACGTAGATGCTTTCAAACTGAAGAATAGATAAAGAAAATGTGGTAAATTTAAATAGATATATTTTATGTGCCTTTGAATTGGAGTTCTTCCCCTTCTATTCCTTTTATTCTTAGGTTTGATCTTCTCATGGTATCCTAGTTTTTCTGGATGTTTTATGTTAAGAATTCGTTGGATTTATCATTTTCTGTGACCAATGAATCTATTTCTTCTATAGTTTCTTCAACATTTGAGATTCTCTCTTACATCTCTTATATTCTGTTGGTTATGCTTGCATCAGTATTTTATATTTGTTTACTCAGGTTTTCCATTTCCAGAATTCCCTTGTTTTGTGTTTTCTTTATTGTCTCTATTTCACTAATCAAGTTTTAAACTGTTTCCTTCACCCATTTGATAGCTTTTCTTAGTTTTCTTGAGTTTCATTAAGAGATTTATTGATTTTTTTTCCAATTTTTTGTTGTCTTTCCTCCATTTCTTTAAAGCATTTTTTTTTCACTTACTCCTTAAGGGTTTCTACCAGTTTCTTAAGGTTATATTTAAGATTTTCTTCTGCTTCTTCTGGGTTAAGATGATCATGTCTTTCTGTTGTATGACCAGTAGGTTCTGACATCACCATGTTCCTTTTAAGGTTGTTGAATAAATTTTTGCATTGGTACCTACCCATCTCTTCCTCCAATTGGTGTTGGCAGTGTCTTTTTCTCTTGGTCAAATCTTTGCAGTTGCTGTCTTTGTCTGAGCTACCTGCTCTTAGTCTGCTCTGTGCAGTTGCTGTCTTTGTCTTAGGGAGCCACTGAGGTCTCTCTTGACCCACTCTCTTGGTTCACTCTGTGTAGTTTCAGTGTCTTGATCTGCTCTGAGTTCCTCTGAGGTCACAGGGGATGGGTGGGTTTTGGGCCAGAGTGGGTCTTCTTGCTTACAGTCATTGGGGGAGGGTGTTGGAGCACCCTACCTGCAAGAAGTTTGCCTGCTTACTGACTAGTGAAACGGAAGCAGGTGGGGAAGGGACATGGGGATTTGCCCTAGTACTGAGGGCCTAGGGAGTGGGGTTCCAGCTGGCTAGCTGATCACTCACCTTGTTGTCTGCTCTATGCAGTTACCACTTGTGCTCCAGAGTTTCTCTGAGGTACTGGGGATGGGTGGATTTGGTGGTGGTGTCAGTAGTAGTTTAGCAGATCTGAACAATGGAGGGTCTACATGTACACTTTTGTCAAATATTTGTTCATATTTGTGAATCTCTCAGTGAGTTTTTCTCTTGTAGTTGTCATATGTTGAGTGTACATATATATATATAAGTGTATAGAATTATATATATACATATATACACTTTGTATACAAAACCTTTGATAGACAAATATGTCATAACATTTTCCTACTGTCTACATCTGTATATTCTAAGATACATCATTTAATAATAGAAAAGTAAACATTTTATTGAATTGTAACTCACCACTTTTTTATGTTTTCAAACTAATGCTTTAATGATATCAAATTTGAAGAGATTTATTTGTGCCTTTTTTCCTAAAATTTATATAGTTTTAACTTATTACTTTAGCTCAATTTATATTTTATTTTCATTTTTATTTTTTATGTAAGTATGTGTGTGCGTGTGAGTTGTTATGATATTTTGTTTGTGTGTTAACAAATAAAACTTTCCTGAAGATCAGAGTGCAGGGCTAAGCCAGTAGAGGCCCGGGAGTGGTGGTACACACATTTAATCCCAGTATTTGGGAGACAGAGGTAGAGGAATCTCTGTTATTTCAAAACCACCCTGTGCTACATGAGATTGAATTTGTCTAAAACAGAAAAAGAGCAAACACAAATGTGATCCCGGCATTTGGGATCCCACACTCTTAAGCCCATCACAAGGGAGTTAGAGACAGGAATGATGAGGCTGGACAGAAAGAGGAATATAAGGCATGAAGAGACAGGAGCTCAGTGCGGTCTGAGGTTTGGAGGAGACAGACGCAGTCTGGTGGCAAAGTTTCAGGAGGCAGTCTGAGAGCAGGATTACCCTTCTGCTCTGAGGATTCAGTAGAGGTAAGAGGTCTCTCCAGTGACTGTCTTCACTGCCTCTCTGATCTCTCAGCTTTCACCCCTTAATATCTGACTTACTGTTTGTCAGTACCTATGGAGGACATTAGAGGGCATTAGATCCCCAGGACCTGGTCTTTTGGGAGGTCGTGAGCCACCTGGGTACTATAACTTAACCCAGGTCCTCTATAAGAATATCATGCCTGCTCCTCTCTTTTAAATATTATAACAGGCAGTTTTTAAATATTTCCTGTGTGCCTGTCAATGCACTGGGCATTTATAACAGTTTCCTTTTCAAAGCAATTTTACTTTATTTCAAACAAGTTTTTAGTGAAAAATGGATTTTTTAAAATACAGTATAATCTGATTCTTGTTTCCCCTCCCACATCTCTTTCCAGATCTTTTTCATTTTCTTCATCCACCCAAATGCACACCCTTTCTTTCTTATTTATTTTGGATATAAACTGGCATCTAAATAATAACACTAATGTTAATAATAAATAAAATTAGGTGAAATAAAAACAAACAAATGAGTCTTAACAGGACAAAAATCAGAAGAAAAAGATATTTTTTTTAAAAAAAGTCAAGAAATGCACAAAGATTCAGAGACAGACATATTTGCACAGACAGAAATCCAGTAAGAAAGCAAAACCAGCAGCAGTGATATTCATGTACATGTCCGGTAAGAAACAATCCCATCAAAGCATTATAAGACAAACAACCTACAAAATGCCATTGAATTCATTTTGTGTTGGCCTTACAATGCAGGCAGGACTTGGGGACTGGTCATAAATGTTGTTTGTATACCCAGTGATACTCTATTGGAGAAAACCTTTTTTTTTTTTCATTTGCAAGTGGTTATAAATTGGAGATAGCTGCTGTACTAGGAACGTGAGCTTCTGTTCACTTCCTCTCTTGTTGATTTGACCTCACGAGGAAAAGACTTGTACAAGCACTGTGCATGCTGTCATAATCTCTGGGAGTTCATATGTGTATTAATTTTTGTGCATATAGAATACCCTTTTTCCTTGATGTCCTCCATGCCCTCTGACTCCCATTCTTAAATTTGGAGTGTTTTTTGTGATTAAATCAATCTCATTAAACTGGTGAAAAATGTAAAGTACTCTGACAAAGAGAACGAGGCTTCAATTCTGCTGTTGTTTCTGCTACAGATCCTTTCATACTCAAGGGTAATCAGGCAGGTCCAGGGAACATCACCAAGCTGCCACTACCAGCAAGTTCTCCACAGTCCAAGGGAACCAATGTCCCTTCCTACTGGGTTTTATTGGGTCACCAATCTCCAGAGACAACCATGTCCATTGGGCCAAGCTGCCCCATACAATTGGCTATTAAAAAAATTAACACACCATTTTCCTCTTCAGTCTAAAATAAAAAAAAGATCAACTCCTAACCATAGTGAAAATTATGTACAATAGGAACAACTATCAAGTAAGTGATATATCTTAGATGTCCAGACTTAGGTAATAGACAATTTTGTAGAGATTACTCCAATAGCTCTTCTTTCCTGCAGAATCTAGGTTTCTACCTGATATGATTTTAGTTAAAATTCATGAGGATTGTAACTGTAACTATCAAGTCTTAATTCCCATCAAAGACCTGAGAAGGAAAATAATACGACCTGAGTAAGCAGGAAGTGTGAGCAAGCAACTTCCAAAAACTGCAAGAAATGACCAAAACAGCTGGCTTCCTTGACAGTCAGCCAAGGTCTTTCCAACATTGGGGTATACAACTTTGGCTATAGGCCAAGAATAACTAACAAACCATTTTAAGAAGCAGAACATTGTGAAGGACTATCCAAACCAGTCTTGGCAAAGTTTGGCAGTCCGTTTTCTTTGTGCTCTGCTTGTCTGGATTGGATAGTGTACTTACTTTCAGCAGTTGAGATAAGGACAGATTTTTTCCCAATAAACCAGATTTGACAAGAAGAAAAAAAAAAACTCCATGTGGAGTGTCTTCATTGCCCTTCATCTTCTTGTGGGTAGATCAGTACTGCCAGGAGCAGACATGACTCATGTCAAAAGAATTCTAAGTTGTTAAAACATGTAAGTGTCATATTCTATAGTTCATTGAAGTGATTGAAGATCATCTATCTATTTGGATAATATCTCTGTGAACCTAGAAGACCTAACTTACATAAGGATAAGTTTGACAATATGGGTGACTATGAAACTTTAATTCTTATTAACTTTTATAGCTCAAGGACTAAAGACTCACATTATAAAAATAAACAAGCAATTGAGGTAAAACCTTATACAAAATTAGAAACAGATGTACAGTATATGGACAGTAACCTCAACGTTGTGCCAATATATAAAAATGTCTTAACCAAAGGTAGAAATGCATAATGCAATATGACAAAATAGCCTTAATTTGCATCAATATAAAAAATATCCTAAACAGAAGCAGAAACATACATACACTATAGCAAAAGTGATCTTACATATGTGTCAATATACAGAAGTTTCTTAAACAGAAGTAAAAAACATACAGTATAACAAAAACAACTTTGAATTTGTAACAATATGCAAGAATTCATACCAATGTAAATTATTTAAAACTCAGTTGCTTTTTTGTTTACGAGTACATTTAATAACTTATCTTATTATCCTATCATATTTATCATATTAATTCATACAAATGCAAATTATTTAAAACTCAGTTACTTTTATCTTTATGAGTACATTTAATAACTTATCTTATTATCCTATCATATTTATCCTCCCTTTTTCTATTCCAAATAATATTCCTGTGTCTAATTTCTGCTGTTCTGTTCCCAATTTTAGCAACTACAGGTGACAATTATCTATAACCCAGAGAAAAAACAAAAATTGTCCACCCCACCTACTGGAAAAGGGGAAGTCATTTTCTTAGAATTACTTCTTGCTGTCTTGGGGGCAATGACATTTCTATGAGAGGCTATAAAAAAACAAAACAATGGGTGTGTCTTAGAAGAACTAGCTATAACATTCGTAATCAGTCTCTGAGCAATGGGTAAAGCTTATATGAAGTTCTGGCTAGAGTGTTGCAAGAGGGTAGACTATCTCAGGTAGCTATCTTGGAATTGTCCTGAGCAGTTTGTTGTCCAAAACTGAATGCAGAGTGGCATTTATCAGTTCAATGGCATTATTATGACCTAGGTAGAATTGTTGTTGCAGGATCCCATCATCTCTATGGAAACTTTACAGATTGTTTTTATGAAAAATTATTAATTACTGTAACAAACTAAAAAATTATTGATATCAAGATGAAAAGTTTAAATTTTTAGATAAAGTTATACCTAATGAAAGGCTCTAAAGAGTCAAAATAAGTATAATTTTCTGATTCCCAAGGGCAACTGGGGAGGTGTAGGGAAGGTAACCAAACCACAACTGCCAGCAAGCCTTCCACAATCCAAGAAAGTTATTGACCCTTTCTCCTGGGGTTTTATTAGGTCAAGTATCTCCAGAGAAGACCATGCCCACTGGGCTAAACCAGCCCATACAATTGGCTATCAGACAAAATTCCCACAATATATACTCTTTCTTATTCCTCATTCATAGGGTTGCCTGAGCCATGGAAATTTCCCACATAGAATTGAGTGTCCCAAGATTTCTCATTTTCTGTATACTGTATATATGTAGGTCTCTGTATTTATTCCCATCTGCTGCAGGAGGAAGCTTCTATGATGATGGCTGAGTTAGGCAAAGATCTATGAATACAGCAGAATGTCATAAGAAGTCAATTTATTGTTATGTTTCTAGGGCAGAAAAGTTGCATTTTTGTTCTATCTCGTCTCAGGTTCTTGACAATACAACAACATTGGTATGGGTTCTGTCTTATGAACTGGACCTTAACTCCAATCAGATATTGGTTGGTTACTCCTCCAAGCTTAGTGCCATGATTGCACAAGCATATCTTGCTGGAAGGGTGCTCTTTAGAATGAAGGGTTTGTAGTTGCTTTGGTGTTTATCTTTCTTTCTCCTTTGACAACAAGCCGATTAACTTCAAGTGTTGTGAACACTATTTAGAAAAAAATAAAGGTTCTAGTTAGGAACCAGCTTGACTTCTCCAAGTTCAGTGAGTTGTGTAGGTGTTTAATTTGTGGAGAAAGTCCAATAACCTTGGTAACAGTCTTGCTTTGTTTGTTTTTGAAATCAAATGGAGACCCTTTGGCTAAAAACCCAATTAGATGTTACCCAATCACTGGAAACATCATCTAGTGACAAGAGATATCCACTTGGGTGTCTGTCTCCTTCATTATTTGGTAATTCCATTTAGATCACTCTAAAATAAATGTATGTTTTAAAAAAGCTTCTACTGAATTAGGTTTCCATATTACCCTTCAACTGTCCCTCAATTTTAGCTGTTTCAAACCTATATTCCCTCTCACCACTCTGTTCCCTCCCTCCTATTTGCCATTTCATCCTTTGACTCCAGAAACCCTGTTATCAATCCATAAATATTTTTTCTTTTTATTCTTTAATTTATCCCTATCTGCAGTCCCTTACTCCATACCTAACCTATGTAGTTATTTGGATTGTAGCATGTTTATTGCTGACTTTGCAGCTAAAAATCCCATATAATGAAATGTGTATCATATTTTCCTTTTATTCTGAGTTACTTTACTCTAGATAATTTTTTATACATCATTCATATAGCAGTGAATTTCTTGATTTTAATTTTTAAGAGATGAGTAATTTTTTGTTTTTTGTTGTTGATAATTAATTAACTTATTTTCATGAAAAATTTCAATACAATATATTCTGGTAATTATTTCCTTTCTCCCTTCTTTTGCAGATCCTGTCCATCTACCCAATTCCAGAATTCCAGAAAAAGTCTGAGTTTTAAGAGTCATTTATGAGGACATGAGGCATTCATTTCCACACAGACAGTTAATGCTTTCAAAATCCAAAATTGGCATTACATTTTCTCTCTTAAAAGTTATTAATATTAAAAATATTAAAATATTAATTAAAAATCTTATACAATACACATATTTGATTTTAATATTATATTTCACTTATCAATGTATAGTGATAAAATTCAGGGCTCAAGAGTTGGCTCAGTTGTACAGTGCCTGCCTCCCAGTACCAGTATAGATTCACAACACTTTGCTTGGAAGATGGGTGTTATTGTTTATCCTATATTCCCACCACTGGGGGGGGCATTGTGACTGGAGGTGCTCTAAGTCTTGCCATCCAAAGATACTATCTGCATATCTGTGCTACACATTCACTGTGATATCCTTATTCAAAAATAAGATAGAAATCAACAGGTAAATATACACAAATTCAACTCTAGCCTTCAAACACATATGAATACCATGTACAATGCATGCACAGTATAACCAATTAACATTTACAGCCATCTAAACATTGTCTTTACTCTGCATGGAATTCACAATTTGTATTTATTTAGACCTGTGTCATGGATACTGCAGACTTTGATGAACTGCTTGCTGCAAAACCCAAGAGATGAACTCCTGTAGACTTATTCCTTCTCCACAACTTTCCAAATGCACTTCCTACTCTGGGAACTTCCATTAAATTTCCAGCCATGAGAGTGGTTTATTTAAGAGTATGAAAGCAAGAAATGATATTTTTCTAAGTGCTTAATTCCTATTTTTAAGAGAGCTTGGTTCTTAAACTTAAGATCTTTCACATGGTGATAAAGCACTCTATCACAGAGCTACAAGCCTAGCTCAGTTTTTTAAAACATAACTTTTTTCTACAGAAAGCTGAGTAATTTTAATTGTATAAATGGAGCATATTTTCTTTGTTAAGAAGCCAGAAGTACACACTGTAAAAAGAGAGCATCTTTAAAAAGGCATGTAGTAAAGGTTTATGACTTCCTATGGAAGAATGTAAAGAAATATAAACTTATTGTCCTGCACAAAACTCAACTTCAAATGGATAAAAGACATCACCATACAGCTATTTAGATACATTAAATCTGATGGAAATGAAGTGGAAAATATCTTTGAATTCTTTAGCACTGAAATATACATTATTTACAGAATACCAATAACACAGGAACTAAAAACAAGAACTAAAAAATGGGAACTCATGAAATTGAGAAGTTTCTATATGGCAAAGGACAGTCATTCAGACAAAATGGAAAGCTACGAAAGGGAAATTTTTTATTGACTACACATATGAAAGAAGGCTAATATCTAAATTATATAATGATTTCAGCAACTGTACATCAAGAAACAGACAACCCAATTTTAAAAAGGGTACAGGTCTAAGCAGAGTTCCTGGAAGATGACATATAAAATAGCTGAGAAACATTTAAAGAAATTTCACCATTCTTGGTTATTATGACATGAAAATCAAAACCTCTTTGAGATATCATCTTATACATGTCAGAATGGGTAAGATAAACAACACAAGTGAAAGCTTACGCTGGCAAGTCCAGCTATATTACACTTGAGCATATTCCCAAAGGACCCTACATCTTATTCCAGGGATACTTGTTCAACAGTGTTCTTTGTTGCTCTATTTATAATAGCCAGCATTTAGAAACAAACTACAGGTCCATCAATAAATAAATGAACAGATACATTTTTGGCTTGCAACAAGATTGAGTGAAAATGATGTTTGTATATCCTTAACTGCTTAGTCATCTCTTCAGCTTTCTCAAATTAATATTTTTGAGCAAAGAGTTTACTTTTGCAATTCAGAATCACTCTGTTGGGACTAATGTGGGAATTATCTGCTCCATAACAATGGAGTTATCCAAACGTGGAGAATTTGGAGTGACAGATATCATTTCTTACCTTCTAGCCCCTTGCAAACTCTATATTCTGAATACAAAAGTTATCATTATCATTGATAAACTGTCAATTAAATGTAAACACTCATGATGCAAGGTAAGAATATTTTCTCATAATGCATGATATTTTTATCTTTTAACATTATTATTGGCATCATTAATAGAGGTGCATGAATTTGGACATCATGATAAAACTGCCCCATGCACTGCAGGGAGAACATCTTGATCACATACAGGTCATGCATTGGGAACGAAGGAATAAAGAAAAACCCATTTTTGATGTGGGATTTCCCTCTGTATGCTGTGATTATCATTTATAAATAAAGGAACTGCTTTGGACCTATAGCAGAGCTATAGGGGTACAGAGCTAGGCAGGGAAAACTAAGCTGAACACTGGGAGAAAGGAGATGGAGTCAGAGAGAAGCCATGTTGCCCTGCTGGAGCTGGATGGAACTTTACCTGATAAGCTGCTGCCCTGTGGCGATACACAGATTAGTCGAAACAGGTTAAATTAAGATGTAAGAACTAGCTATTACCTGCTAACAATCACAGAGGCTAGAACAGTTTTCAATGTCTGGCATGTACTGTGCATAGAAGGAGAGCATTGACCTTTGTGGCCAGCTTCTCTGGGCCCTTAAGTCTCCTCAGGCCTTACTGGACTCTGTAACTCTGAAGAACACTCAAAAAATCTTGAGTTTGAATAACTCACCTTCTGGTTGCTCATCTTTGATGGAAACACAAAAGGTTTAAATTAAACCTTGTGTTAGGATGATATGTAGGTAAAGAAAAAAATTAAAATATGCAAATTTAGAACATTCCACAATTTGATACTGGGGTGGGAAAGAAGTTTATTAGCTTCTTTAAGGATCTAAACTCTATAAACAGTATGGACACTGTGGCTTCCAAAAGACCTGAAAAACCTTTTAACTAGTGGTTACATTAGTGATTGTTAGAAGGTATGGGAAAAAAAAAAACCTAGATTTGCAAATAAAAAATTGGGTGGTGATGGCCATAAGAATGCTTGGCAAAACTGGTGCCACCTATGTAACTGACATAATTCTAAATGTTTATTAATGTATCAAAAATTTAAAACTTGGTTAAAACCAATGTCTCTGCTTTTAAACTTTTGCAAGTGTTGTGATACGCATATGGATATAAAATGATCTTGCTGTCTTTTGACCACATGTACAAAGTGTATGCAAGAAACCATCTTCAAAAAATTATAAGAAAGGAATACTACAGGAAATTAAAATTTCAGAGTCCATAATTTATAATAGAATTCTATTGAGTTAAAGCCTCCTCCTTCAGTCAACAGCCTTTAAGATATGGTGCTATGGGAATTTCTTCTGTTCCTTCAGCTAATAGCCTTCTGGCTGCAAGACTGTGTTCCTGTTCCACGTTCATGCAGAGGATTGTTATCTAGGACAGGGATCTGTAATTCACCCCTAAATAAATTACTTTTTATTATTCATAATTCTGAACTAGGGATTATTTTGTGACTTCTGCCATCAGTTATATATTCAAGTTGCCTTTTATTTCATTTATTAATGATTTTAATTTTGTTTTGTTTTAAGATAGAGATTCATGTCAGCCAATTCATTCTTGAACTCCTGATCCTTGTGTATCCATTTCTCAGATGCTATGGCTACAATCAGGTATAACTGTGCCTGTCCTATCCTGTCCTTTTTCTATTGAAAGGTATCAACCACACTTATTTTATATGTTAGTTGCCAACTTTAGTGTCTGAAGTTTTATAGATTTAATATACTCTTTCTGCTGGGTTTTGTCACAATGGCATTTTCTTTGTGGTATGTAGTGAATTTATTTTTCAACAGCTGCAGAAACTGTCTGCATTGACAGTGGTAACTTTCTCAGGAGCCTTTCATTCAGTGCCTCAAATGGCAGATCTGTCTCACTTGTACTGCCAGGGTAAACATCTAGGTATCAAATCTGCAAGAAAATAACTTCCCCTTTCATCCAAGGGTACTCTCAAACAGGCTGCCACAAAAGTGGCCAGAGGACAGATAGCCTTACAAGATGTATCAATATGTTCAAAGCACAAAGATTATTATTTTTGTTATTAATTTTCATTTTTCTACAAGAAATATAATTTCACACAAGCTAGCTCTGCTCCACCTGTCTCTACCTTTCAAGGGCTAGAATTGATGGTGTTCACAATGGATAGTCATAGAGTTAATAAATTTGTTTGTAGCATATAGCCAGACAGAAATGGACGCATGATAATATTTAGAGTGAGGAGCCAGGGCCTGAGAGGATGCCTGTATCCTGATTAAGAGATGTTTGTAGACCTTGACTATGCTCCACAACTGTTCCCAGATGATGGTATCATTACTAGGGACAGCCTTGAAACAGAAAGGAAGTCCAATGGTCAGAAGGTTTCTGTGGATGCCACAAGCATTTTCTGCAGTGGAAAGATGAGGAAGCTTGAACACCTGCTTACAGCATCAGGTTCTATTGAATCTAGCAAGCAGCTGGGAGCTTTACCTTTGTTTATTGGGTAGAGGAATAGGTAGACATCCCTATAGGAGGTAAAGTTAGGAGACCATTGTTGTACGGAGGGCCACTTGCTCATTTTTCAGTAGCCCAGACTCCCAAAATAATCACACAGAAACTATATTATTTAAATAACTGCTTGGCCCATTAGCTCTAGCTTCTTATTGGCTAAATATTACATCTTAATTTCACCCATCCCCATTAATCTGGGCCATCACCATGAGTGAGAGGGAGAGACTTCTGTTTTGTACTAATTTCATAGGTTAAATAAAGAAACTGCCTTGGCCCTTTAATAGGATAGAAAATTAGGTAGGCAGAGTAAGCAGAACAGAATGCTGGGAGAAAGAAGCCGAGTCAGGCAGTTGCCATGATTCTCCCACCCAACACAGATGCAGGTTAAGATCTTTCCTAGTAAGCCACACCTCGTGGTGCTACACAGATTATTAAATATGGGTTAAAGCAAGATGTGAGAATTAGCCAATAAGAGGCTGGAACTAATGGGCCAGGCAGTCTTAAAAGAATAGTGTTTCTGTGTAATTATTTCATATATAAAGCTAGTCGTATGTAGCTGGGTGGGAATGCAGGCCACTGCTCCTCACAACACCATGAGATCTTGACCTACCAGCAAAATTTCAGCATGTCTGTCTCTGTCAGTGGCTCCATGGCTTCTCCTCACACTGCCTTTTTCTCCCAGCATTCAATTTAGTTTTCCCCAGTAGTTAAGTTATCCTTTCTTATAGGCTGAAGCCAGCTTTCCTTATTCATTAATGGTAATCACAGCACCTATGTACAAAATTTCTTAAATCTATAATTTACCATTACAGGGATGACATTTTGCTATCTGATTCAAACACAGATACTTTAGAAAGAATGATTGTTTTGGCTATCCTGGGTTTTCCGTTTTACCATACAAAGTTGATTATTGTTCTCTCAAGGTCTGTGAAGAATTTTGTTGGGATTTTGATAGGGATTACATTGAATTTCTAGATTGCCTTTGGTGGAACTGCCATTTTTTACTATGTTGATCCTACCCATCCAAGAGCATGGGAGATCCTTCCATTTTCTGGTGTTCTCTTCAATTTCTTTCTTCAAAGCCTTAAAGTTCTTGTCAAATAGATCTTTCACTTCCTTGTTGTTATAGGAGCTGCGGGCTACGTTTCCAGTGCCCAGCCGCCCGCATGGTGAGCTTTACCCAAATAATTACACGGGAACTGTATTCTTTTAAACACTACTTGGCCCATTAGTTTTAACCTCTTATTGGCTAGCTGTTACATATTAATCTAACCCATTTTTAATATTCTGTGTAGCACCATGAACTGGCTTACCAGGAAAGATCTTAACCTGTGTCTGTCTGGAGTGGGAGAATCATGGCGACTGCCTGACTCAGCTTCTTTCTCCCAGCATGCTGTTCTGTTTACTCCACCTACCTAATTTTCTGTCCTATCAGGGCCAAGCAGTTTTCTTTATTAATTAACCAATGAAAGCAATAGATAAATACAAGACCCACCTCCATCACCTTGTTTAGTGTAACCCCAAGATACTTTATGGTATTTGTGCTTATCATGAAAGGTGAAGTGTCTCTGCTTCTCTATCGCTTGTGTATAGAAGGGCTACTGATTTTTTTTTAGTTGATCTTGTATCCTGATACATCACTGAAGGTATCTATCAGTTGTAGGAGTTCTTTGGTAGAGTTTTTGAGGTCACTGATGTACACAATCATATTATCTGCAAATAACGAAAGTTTGACTTCTTCCTTTCCAATTAGAATCCCCTTAAATGCGTTTGTTGTCTTATTGCTATTGCTAGAACTTCAAGCACTATGTTGAAGAGATATGGTGAGAGTGGACATCCTTGTCTTGTTCCTGATTTTACTGGAATGGCTTTGAGTTTCTCTCCATTTAATTTGATATTAGCTGTTGGTTTGTTGTATATTGCTTTTATTATATTTAGATATGATTCTTGTATCCCTAACCTCGCAAAGACCTTTATCATAAAGGGGTGTTGAATTTTGTCAAATACTTTTTCAGCATCTAATGAAATGATCATATGTTTTTTTTCAGTTTATTTATATGATGAATTACATTGATAGATTTTCATATGTTGAACCAGCCCTGTATCTCTGGGATGAAGCCTACTTGATTATAATGAATTATTATTTTTTGATGTGTTCTTGTATTCAGTTTGCCAGTATTTTATTGGGAATTTTTTCATTGATGTTCATGACCGAGATTAGACTGTAATTCTCCATCTTGGTGGTATCTTTGTGTGATTTTGGTATCAGGGTAACTGTAGCTTCCCAGGATAGCCAAAAAATCCTATACAATAAAGGAACTTCTGGATGCATTACCATCCCTGACTTCAAACACTATTACAGAGCTACAGTATTGAAAACAGCTTGGTATTGGCATAAAACAGAGAAGTCGATCAATGGAATCGAATAGAAGACCTGGATATTAACCCACAAACCTATGAACACCCGATTTTCGACAAGGGAGCTAAAGGTATACAATGGAAGAAAGAAAGCATCTTCAACAAATGGTGCTGGCATAACTGGATCTAAACCTGTAGAAGAATGAAAATAGATCCATATCTATCACTATGCACAAAATTTAAGTCCAAGTGAATTAAAGACCACAATGAGCCTGATAGAAGAGACAGTGCGAAGTAGACTGCAACACATGAGCACAGAAGACCATCTCCTATGTTTAACCCCAGTAGCAGAGACAACAAGAGCAACAGTGAATAAATGGTACCTCCTGCAACTGAGAAGCTTCTGTAAAGCAAAGGACATTGTTATTAAGACAAAAAGGCATCCTACTGAATGGGAGAAGATCTTTACCAACCCCGTATCAATCAAAGGTCTGATCTCCAAAATATATAAAGAACTCAAGAAACTGGACATGAAAATTCTAATTAACCCAATTAAAAAATGGGGTACTGAACTGAATTGAGAATTCTCAACAGATGAAGTTCAAATGGCCAAAATACACTTCAGGTCATGGTCAACCTCCTTGATCAGGGAAATGCAAATCAAAACAACTTTGAGATAGCATCTTACACATGTCAGAATGCCTAAAATTAAAAACATCAATGGGATCTTGGGGATGGGGTGGGATGGGAGTAAGGGGAGATGGGGAGAGAAAAGGGAGAAGGGGAGGATGGGGGGAACTTGGGGAAAAAGGATGATTGGAATAAAGGAAGGCTGGATAGGGGAGCACGGAAGCACCATTCTTAGTTAAGGGAGCCACCTTAGGGTTGGCAAGAGACTTGAACCTAGAGTGGCTCCCAGGAG
>NW_004949144.1:1458139-1463255 GCF_000317375.1 Microtus ochrogaster
TTAACCTATGAGGGCCAGCCAAGCAGTTTCTTTATTGCTTAACCAATGAAATCAACAGATTGATATATGACACTCCCACATCAGTGGAATATTTACACATTAGAATACTACTCAGTGGTAAAAAATAATGACTTTTTGAATTTTGCATGCAAATGGATGGAACTAGAAAACACTATCCTGAGTGAGATAACCCAAACCCAAAAAGATGAATATGGTATGTACTCACTCATAAGTGGATTCTAGCCATAAATAAAGGACACTGAGCCCATAAGTCGTG
This sequence comes from Microtus ochrogaster, assembly GCF_000317375.1. Classification (NCBI taxonomy): domain Eukaryota; kingdom Metazoa; phylum Chordata; class Mammalia; order Rodentia; family Cricetidae; genus Microtus; species Microtus ochrogaster. The sequence goes on from NW_004949144.1 coordinate 1,458,417, forward strand.
ATCCTAGAGAAGCTAAATAAGAAGGTGAACCTAAAGAAAGACATAGTTATCCTCCTGGATATTGGAAGTAAACAAGATTGCCGGGCAGGGTTTGGTAGCATGGGGGTGGGGGTGGGGTGGGGGTAAGGGGAGAGGAGGAGAAAGAAGGGAGAAGGGGAGGATGGGGAGAACTTGGGAGAATGGGATGGTTGGGATGGAGGAGGGGTGGATGTGGGAGCAGGGAAGTAGATACCTTAATTAAGGGAGCCATTTTAGGGTTGACAAGAGACTTGACTCTAGGGGGGTTCCCAGGTGTCCAAAGAGATGTCGCCAGCTTGTTACTTGGGCAGCAGAGGAGAGGATGCCGGAACTGGCCTTATCCTATAGCCACATGATGAATATCTTGCATATCACCATAGAACCTTCATCTGTCGATGGATGGAGATAGAGACAGAGACCCACATTGGAGTAATGGACTAAGCTTCCAAGGTCCAAATGAGGAGCAGAAGGAAGGAGAGCATGAGCAAGGAAGTCAGGACCGCGAGGACCTCTTCCACCCACTGAGACAGTGTGACTGATCTAATGGGAGCTCACCAAGGCTATGGACCAGGACTGAGTGAACATGCAATCAAACTGGACTCTCTGAATGTGGCTGACAATGGGGGATGACTGAGAAGCCATTGATAAAGTCACTTGGACTTGTTTCTACTGAAAAAAAAAAAGAATGACTGAAGAATTAAGAATGTTTTACCAAAATGGGTATTACAAATTGTTCCTGACAAAATACAGAGAGGAGATTCTGTCAATCTCCTAGGTTATAAAATAGGACTACAAAAATTTAGAACACAAAAGTCACATATTAGGACAGACTGATTGTGGGCTCTTAATGACTTTCAAAGATTGTTAGGAGACATTTCTAGTCTCTGACCAGCTGTTGGGATAACACCTGATCTATAGTTCATTTAACCAAAACCTTATAGTTCCAGAGAATTAACATATAATGTAGAAAAAAAGTGATTGTCATTGAAGAAAAATTAGAGGAGACACATGTGGGTAGGGTGAATCCAAATCTTAATTGCTTTCTAGTTATATTGCCTTCCAGAATTTCTCCTACAGTAACTATAATGCAATGGGAAGATATTATCTTAGAATTGTTCTTTTTACCACATAAACCAAGTAAAAATTAAAATCTTATGTGTAAAAAGTCTCAGAATTAATCGTACAAGGAAAATTAAGACTTCATAAACTAGTAGGATAGACCCAACAGGTAGTGCCTTCTATTACTGATGAAATTGAAAAAATATGGGTAGACAATGAACTTTGGCAATGAACTTCTGCTCCTTTTTTTAGGAGATATTAATAGCAATTATCACATATGTGATAGAATTAACCTTATAAATAGAACTACTTGGACCTTTTACTGCATTGTAGGGGACAGACCAGTAACTAGTTTCTGTACCTTCTATACTGATGCAAATAGATCAGGAAAGGCAGATTACGAATCAGAAGATTTAAGTTAGGTGGAACAAAATCCTTTTAATTCTGTCCAAAAGAAAGCATTATTTGCTATTCTCATGGTACAGAGGGATTTTAAAGAACCTATTAATATAGTTATTGATTCACAATATGCAGGAGAGTTGTCTTGCAATTTGAAACCACTAAATTTATAACAGATGATACAGATTTGACTTCATTATTCATCCAGGTGCAAGATATAATCAGGAGTAGGCTTTGTCCCATATACATAACACACATCCAATTCCATAGAGATCTGCCAGGTCCTCTAGCTTAAGATAATACAGAAATTGATCTATTATTGATTGAAAGTGTGTTGTAGGCCTCAGAATTTCATAAGAAACATCATGTCAATAGCAAAAGTTTAAAGAAAGAGTTTTCAATTACATGTAAACAAGCTAAGGAGATTATAAAGAGATGTCCTACTTGCTCTTTCTATAACCAAATACCTCTACCTGATTTGAGTAACCCAAAGGGTACTCAAATGAATGAGATCTGGCAGATGGATACGTTCCACTTTGCAGATTTTGGAAAATTAAAATATGTACACCACACCATTGTCATTTAGTTAGGTTTTCAATGGGCAAATGCTTTAGGCTCAAAAAAGGCTGATTCAGTAATTACATATTTATTAGATGTTTTGGCCATCAAGAGTATGATGGAGGTGGTTCTTGTATCTTATATGTTCCTTTCATTGGTTAACTAATAAAGAAAACTGCTTGGCCTGATAGGACAGAAAATTAGGTAGGCAGAGTAGACAGAACAGAATGCTGGGAGAAAGAAGCCGAGTCGGGCAGTTGCCATGATTCTCCCACCAGACACAGATGCAGGTTAAGATTTTCCCTGGTAAGCCACCTCGTGGGCTACACAGATTATTAGAAATGGGTTAGATCGATATGTAAGAGCTAGCCAATAAGAGGCTGGAACTAATGGGCCAGGCAGTGTTTAAAAGAATACAGTTTCCGTGTAATAATTTTGGGTAAAGCTAGCCGTGCTGGTAGCCGGGTGCCAGGAATGTAGCCTTGCTGCTCATATTTCTACAAGAGAATACCTGCACAAATAAATGCTATGGTACAATGGACTCTAGCCTCTCTCTTGTATTTTAAATAAGTGCTGATTGGCCAGTAGCAAATCAGGAAGTATAAGCAGAGCAACCAGGCAGGAAGTAGAGGATGGGAAAGGATAACAGGAAAATTTGGGGAAGAGAAAGATTCAGTCTGCATTCATCACCCAGACAGAGAGGAAGTCAGACACAGCAAGTAAGGTCTGACTGACTTTCTGAAAAAGGTCCCAAGCCATGTAGCTAACACAGAGAAGATTTATGGGCTAAGATAAGTCATAAGAGTTAATAAGAAGCCTGAGATACTAGGTCAATCAGTTTATAATTAATGTAGGCCTCTGTGTGTTTCTTTGGGGCTAAATGGCTATGGGACCAGGTGGGACAGAAACTTCAGTCAATAAATAAAGACAGATAATGATGCAGCATATGTCTCTGAGAAAATGAAACAGTTTTTTTTGCTTATTATAATATAAAGATTATTACAGGTATATCAAACAATCCTACAGGTCAGACAGTTATAGAAAGAACAAATTGACCTGTAAAGTATGTGTCAAACAAACAGAAAGGCATGGAAAACTTTCCAGAAATAGATTACATAATGCTTTATTAACCTTGAATTTTCTTAATGCTAATAAGAGAGGGAAACAGCAAGATAAAGACATTGGATAATAGAAAACACTTCTGAATTATATCAGGTGGTATATTTCAAGAATGTGTTGACCTCACAATTGAAGCCAGGAGATGTGTTACATTGGGGAACGTGTTTTGCTCTTGTTTCAACAGGAGAAAAAAATTTAAGGATACATTCAAAATTAATGAAGATTTGGTTTAAGAAGAGAAATCTCCTGAGAAAGAGAAATAACAGCTCATCCACATAGGTGACAATCGACCAGGTGGTAAGGAAACTTCATATAGAGTTGGGGCAGAGTTCTGTTTCTGTCTTTGCATGAAAATTCTCATCAGAATATCAAGAGACCCTGGATGGTGTGGGAGGTCCTTTTGTCTATGTGTTGCTTTAATTGGTTACTGAATAAAGAACTGCTTTGAGCCTATGGCGAAAAAGAACAGAACTAAGTGGGCAAAGCTAGGCTGTATGTTGGAATAAAGAAGGGTGGAGTCAAAAAGATGCCATGTAGCCCCATTGGAAATAGATGCTGAAACATTTCCTGGTAAGCCACATTCTCATGGTGATACACAGATTAATAGAAATAGGTTAAAATAACATGTAAGTGCTAGCCAATAAGACGCTAGAGCTAATGGACCAAGCAGTGATTTAATCAATACAGTTTTCTGTATAATTATTTCAGGTATAAGCTAGCTGGACTGCCAGAAACCAACAAACTCCCTCTTCTAACACCTGGATATATAGGTGCTTAAAGAGGAAAAGATAATTATCCAGATAGGATCACCAAGCAAGGAGAATTATGACTTATGAGAACAAGTCATCTGAGGGTAAGAATATCTAAACATAAACTAGAGTAAGTGTCATAATTCACTTAAAAATCAAAGCTGGCTTTGGAATTTGACAATGAATCTGTCCTTCTTTTAATCCAAGCATGTTGTTAAAAGAAAAATTCAGAGTTTCTGGTTAATGTCAGGAAGCATCTGGTATGAGACATAAAAAAGAAAAAAATTAGAAAAAATTACTTTTTTCTTCATAATCATTTTTGTCTCTATTGTACCTTTCATTGAATATATATAAAATATTCTGCTATACTTTTTAATCTGTATCTCACTCAGTCATAACCAGAGAAGCTTCTTTTTGAGACATATGGGAACAAATACAGAGACCCACATGCAGATATTATCCAGAAAGTGACAGGCTGAAATTCTCAGTTCTAAATAGATGTCTAAACCAATTTCTTCCCTTCAAGTCTCAAGGAATCCTAAGTAGGAAGAAGCAGAAAGAGTGTAAGAACCAGAGAGGATATAAGACACCAAAACAAGACCTTTTAGACAACATGTCTGACAAACATATGAACTCATAGAAACTAGGCATCATGCACAGGACCTGCACATGTCTGGGCCTGATATGGTTCTGCTGCCAATATGGAAAATGGATGCAAGCACACAGTCCTAAACCAGAAGCCCTCTAAGTCGGTAACCACTTGAAAATGAAAAATGAGTGTTCTAGAGTCTCACTAGGAATACAAACTACTCTCAATGCCAGGTTCAATGTCGGGCAACAGAAGTCCAACACAAAATGAATTCAATGGGGGGCTGGAGAGATGGCTCAGTGGTTAAGAGCATTGCCTGCTCTTCCAAAGGTCCTGAGTTCAATTCCC
>NW_004949144.1:1463355-1465259 GCF_000317375.1 Microtus ochrogaster
ACCACATGGTGGCTCACAACCATCTGTAATGAGGTCTGGTGCCCTCTTCTGGCATGCGGGTATACATGCAGACAGAACATTTGTATACATAATAAATAAATAAATATTAAAAAAAATGAATTCAATGGTATTTTTGGAGGCTGTCTCCTAATATGTTGTCAGGACTTTTTATTTCCTTTAGTTTTTTTGTTTATATAATATGGTTTCTAGTTTTGTGGGGGTATGAGTTTTCTGTTTTTACATATGCATCTGCCTCTGTGAATATTTATGTTCTTGAGTTTTCTATTTGTTTCTTTTTCTTCCATTTATTTGGTCCAAATCTGAGTTTTACAAACTTGTCTAATTTTATTTTATTTTTTAGACATCTGTTTGTAGAATAAATACAGAGAAAAATGAAGGATGTGTATTTGGGTGGGAGAGGGAAGTGACAAAGATCTTGGAGGAGATATAGATGAAAAATCATAATAACAATATACAGTATTATAATTCTATTTTCAGTTAAGATATTTTCAAAATGAAATAAAACTGCTCTGTAAAACAAAGTCTGTTTCAAATGTCTTGAACACTGATGAACACACAGGAAGTATCTAATAAGTATTTGTTATGAATTTTAAAAAAGAGAATGGAGCATTTTACTCTTCCTGAGGACCTCAATTCAGTTACCAGGAAGGACACACCACCATTTGAAACTTCAGCTGTTGGGGACCTGATGCCCTCTTCCAGCCTCTGAAGTACCCATGCACACTTGGCATATGACCACACAATCACACAGAGAAATACATAAATAAGGAAATCAAAATAAAAGAAATTACCTTGAGCTAAATGTGTAAGTTGAAACTATATAATATCTAGGAAAAATAACACTGTCAAAACCTTTGTCATTTTGATATAAATAAAGATTTATTTTGAAAGAAAAATTATATGTCAAATTTTAATAAAATGTTAATTTTATATTGTTAAATGATTTATTTCAGAACATGAAGACTAGACAGTAGAAAATATTGTATATAATTCTAGCAAAGATTTTCTTTCCAATTCTCTTTATATATACATATATATGTGTGTGTTTGTGTGTATGTATGTGTATACAGGTTCTCACTCTGTTACAATTAGAAGACAGACAAACTCAATAGGAGGTGAATAAATATGGACAGATATTTGACAAAGTAAAATGTGAGTGGCCTTAAATACTTGAAAAAGATGTTTGGCATCCTAGTTCTTAGAAAAATGAGAATTCCTCAATTCATCAAGATGGTAAAGTTTAAAAGCATCGATAATGTCAAGAGTTGGCAAAGATGAAGAGCAAAAGGATCCCTCATGTTTTGCAGAGAAAGTAAGATGGTGTAACCCATTCAAAACATGCTAAAACTTTCTAGTGAAATAAAATTGCACTTAACACTGGGAAAAATACTAGAGTTCTAGATATTTACCAAAATTTGAATGAAAAAATGTGTTTCAGAAAGTGACTTGCACATAAATTGACATGAGAACTTTATTCATAATTGTTAAAACTTAGGAACACATCATATGTTCATGTTAGAATGGAGAAATATCACGGTGTGTTTGTGTAACACTCAAAAGTACTTTGTAAAAAGAAAATGAACCTCTCATCTGTGTAGCTCAAGTTACCTAAAAAATAATAAGAGTAAAAGATGCAGTGAAAAATAGAGCCAAATACAAATCTCTACTTGTTATATGGCACTCTGGACTATGCCTTCCTAATTTACAGTACAAGAGAGCATATGTTTGAAGGCGTAAGTCACAAACAATGCCACAGCAGTTTGGAATTATGATTAATAGGGTATTATTTATTTAAAGGGGAAAAAACTTACAGATCACCGTCAGCCCTCTGTACAACCAGGAAGGGAGTCTAGTCGCCAGCCGAGCAGGAAGTGAAGAGAGCG
>NW_004949144.1:1473106-1482946 GCF_000317375.1 Microtus ochrogaster
GGTATCTCAGCGGCTATAGGCTGGAGGAGCGGAAGGACCTCCCGCAATATATGTGTGCTTTACCGGGCCAAGAAGTAGAAAAGAACTTTAGGTGGCAAAATAGAGCGCCCTGTTATGGTTTGATTGATCTCTTACTTGGAGTTGCTACAGTTGTGATCAAACACAATAACCAAAAAGAATATTGAGGACAAGGTTTATTTGACTTACACTTCAGCATTGCTGTTCATCATCATAGGAAGTCAAGACTCAAACCTGGCAGAAACCAGGAGACAGAAGCTGATGCACAGACAATGGAGAAGTGCTGCTTACTGGAAGTTTCCCATGGCTTGTTCAGCCTGCTTTCAAATAGAGCACAGGACCTTCACTCCAGGGGTCATACCACCTCTAAAGGACTGAGCTCTCTCAGTCTGTCACTAATTAAGAAAAGGCTCCATAGGCTTGCCTTCAGCCAGATCTTAAAGGCACATTCTCAGTTGAGGTTCTCTCCTCTCAGTTGAGTCTAGCTTGTGTCAAAATGACATAAAACTAACGTGCACAATAGTTCATGAAGATATGTACATGTTTTTAAACTCATATTTCAAATGACTTACAGTGGAGACATTAAATTACAGATACACTCAAAGGCCAAATTTTATATTTTTAATGTCAGGGTCAAAAAATGAAGGCATCATAAGTCTATACCCATTTTAGTGCTAAAGGACATTACACGTGAAAGCACAAATGTTAGTGAATGTGAGGAAATCTCAATAGTGATATAACCCAGAAAACTTACAATTATCAATATGGAGTATGAAACAGATCATATACTAAGTCAATACTAAATTTCTTGAGTTTTTATCATTTTAGTATGATGTTATAGTAGAAATAGCTTAGAAAATATTTATGGACAGTTTAGTATTATAATTACCACCATCATTATTATTATGATTCCTGAGACAGAGTGTTTTTTTTTTGTTTTTTGTTTTTTTTTTTGTAGCCCATGATGGCCTAAAGAATACTATGTAGGCCAGACGGCATTTAAACTCAAGTATTTATAAGATTATAAGTCTGAGTCATGACATCCAGCTCTTCACAAAGAATATTTCTGTATCTAGGGGATTTCAACCTATCAACAAATTGATCAGACAGAAAGAGAGACAGAGGAAAGAGAAAAGGAGAAGAGAGGAGACAAAGAGCAAAATTACAAACACTAAGCAACCAACTGACAAATAGAACCCTGAAACTATATCCTAGTTCTTAATTATGATGTCAAAGCACTGGAATATTGAAATGGTTTATCATAGTGATGATGTTTACTTGTGATATTTATCAGAGTTCTGCATTTGTTTTTGTGTGGCATTCTGGAAACAAAGGAGTGATTCCTTAGGGCTTGGAACAAAGGGCATTTGTTCTCCAGGCGTAAGTTCTGTGTTTAGTAGGAAGGAAGATGACTTGCAGTGTGTAGTTATATTTAAGCAGAACATTCCTTCTACTTCCAGCTCGTTACCATATTTGCTCAACTGACTGAGCCCTGTTGTTACAACATTTAGTCATTAAGCAGACACAAATCATCACTGGATATCAGCAAAGATGATAAAATGTTTCACTTGTTACTTTCTCTTCATACTGTACACTGAACCAGGAAATCTATCCATTCTCTTTTTACAGATGCAGGGGTGTTTTGTAGCACAGTCACCTTCCCGTATTCCTCGAAAACTGAGACATGCACAGCCTCCATTTTCCTTTAATAATTTTAATTTCGTCACATCTCTATAAAGCAAAACATATAATGGGTAGTTATTAAAATCTGAATCTTATATTGGTGTATTCATTGATTTTAAAACAATGTTTATTGACATAAATAAACAGAATATGGGGTTAATTGTAAGTATTTTACTAAAGGTTCTTTTGTTTTCTCTAAACTCATTTAAAAAATGCATTGGGGCCGGGATGTGGTGGTGCATGCATTTAATCCCAGCACTTGGGAGGCAGAGGCAGGCGGATCTCTGTGAGTTCAAGGCCAGCCTGCTCTACAAGAGCTAGTTCCAGGACAGGAACCAAAAGCTACGGAGAAACCCTGTCTCAAAAAAAAAATCAAAAAAAAATGTATTGGGCCAGTGACATGGCTCAGTGCATGGAAACAGTTGCTACCAAACCTGACAGCCTGAGTTCAGACCTCAGATACAACATAGTACAAAAAGAAAAGTGAATCCTTCAATTGATTTTAACTACTGATGTGACAAGGGCACACATTCATAAAAAGAAATAAATATAATAAAATCAAGAATGGTCTCTTGATCACAATCCAACTAGTATATATTCCACTCTGGTAATTTTTCATCTTCAAGTAAATAAAATTTTAGCTATCACCAAAAGATAATTTCACAGTAAAATTGATTTCTTATGATGTTTTTTTCAGTAAAAACATTTTAAAAATAATAAAAAAATAAATGTGAAACACAGGACAAGGTCCCATGCTTTTGGCAACACCGTGAGATTTAACGAGGCTAGGTTGATGAGAATCTGTGGAAAGGAATGTAAAACAGTGAATGAAATCCATACTCTATAGGCTGAGAAGTCAAAGGGATAAAGCTTCAACAAAACTTCATCATCGTTTGAGCCCTTGGTTTAAGTTAGGTAAATATAGAGTATTTAGATTTACCACAGTAACAGCAAAAGACATAAATCATGCTAATTGGTATTTGGGGCAGAGACAGAACAGGTAAGATAAAGTAAAAATGAGTATAGACATTAATCAGTTATGAGATATGATTATGGGTACAATAAATTAAGCATGCATATTGAATGTTGGGAAAGAGAAAGAGACCCAGAAGACAGTAACTATTCACAAGATACACATGGATCATTATGAGTTCTAAACTTTACTTCCATGGTGATTCCCACATGAACCTCTACACAAGAAACACAAGTCATGTTCACGGCTGCTTACTGGATCTGTTTGAAGCTGACCTTGTAGCAGGTGTCTAAACTACTGCATTTTCACAATGGAGAAAATACCTGTGGTGGTGAAAGAAAACTTCTCACCACGAGGCTTTTAAGCTGAATCCTGAATTGTGGCCCAAGTTCTCATACCACCTTCAGTGGAGAGTTCTGTAGCATAGTCAAGGTCTACAAAGATGTTTTAATCTGAATGCAGGTATTCTCCCAGCTGCTGATACCTCACTCCAAATTTTTCCACCTGCCCATTTCTGACTCTGTATGGTGCTGTAGACTATAAATGAATTCACTATCTCTGTGGCCAATCATGGTGAGAAACAGCATCAATTCTAGTGCTTGGGAGGTAGATGTAGGAGGAGAGAGGCTAGCATGTATAAAATGATACTTAAAATATGAAAACCAAAACTAATAAAATAAAATATTATAACATCTTCTAAGAGTATCTGTCCCCTGGCCACCTCTGTGACAGCCTGCTTAAGAGTCTCCTTGGAGGAAAGGGGAACTTAATTTCATGTATATTTGTAAATTAGCTGTCCACTTTGGCAGGATCATGTTTAAATAGAAGTGAGCCAGAACTGCCATCTTCCCAGACACTGAATAAAATATTCCTGAGACAGTTACTATTGTGAATATTATGCTTCAGATAGTTTCTGTGGCTGTGGAAGTAGAAACTCAGTAAATACAACAAAGAAAATGACATTACAAACAAAAGCCAGAAGAAACAGTACATTAAACACATGAACTTCAGACACTAGAATTACCAACTAACACATGTGAAATAAGAATGGTTGATATCTGTCCAGAGAAAAAGGACCATACAGGCAGAGTCACACCTTCCCCATAGTCCCAGAATCTGAGAGATAGAGACAAAGTTATCAGGAGCCCAAGGCCAGCATCGGACAATTGAATTTCTATATAAAAACAATAGCACAGGCAATTAAAACATAATTAGCCCATCCTTTGCTGGTGGGAGTGGAATCTTGTACAGTCACTTTGGAAATCAGCATGGTTGTTTATCAGAAAATGGATAATTGACCTACATCAAGAGACAGTTATGGTTTTCTTGGGATAATACTGAAAGGATACTCAATCCTACCACAAAGGATGCTCCATACCAACACAAATGGCCTTGTCAACAGTGTTCATAGTGGCTTTATTTTTAATAGCTGGAAACTGGAAGCAACATAGACATCTATCACAAGAAGAATGGATAAAGAAAATTTTGTAAGTTTACCCAATGGAGTAGTATGGAGCTGTTAAAAACAAGGACATCAGTAAACTTTCCACGGAGTGGATGGAACTTGAAAATACCATTCAGAGTGAGATAAAACAGATCCAGAAAGTACCATGGTATGTACTGACATACAGGTGAAGTTTAGCCATAAACGAAAGGATTATGGCTTCAATACACAGGCCCATGAAGCTAAGTAACAAGGAGGGCTCAAAATCAGGGGGCTGCACAACAAACTTCACTGTGAATGGGTAATAGAATAGTCATTATGCGTGAATTGGGGTAGGTGGGCATGGGAACAGGAGCGATCAGGCTTGGGGAAGATGGCAGAAGAGAGTACTGAGAAAGACAACTGGAATGAGGGTCATTTGTGGTCTGAGTTAGAAACCTAGTGCAATGCAAGCTCCCAGTAATCAATGAGAGTGACCTCAGTCAGAATTCCTAGCAATGGGAGATACAGAGTCTGAACAGGCTATTTCCTGTAACTAGGCAAGACATTTAGTGAAGGGATTGAGAGCCCATCCCAATCATGTAACCTCTGATCTACAATTTGCACTGGCTATAAGAGATACTGGCATAAAGGTGATGCAAATGAAATGGTTATGGACAATCAATGACTGGTTGAATTTGATACCCATGCCATGAGAGGGTTCCTACCCCTAAAACTGCCTGAGGTTGGACACCTCAGAGACCTTAATCAGAGTTGAATATAACTGACAAAAATGTCAATGAAATGATTCCTATTGATATTCTACTATACTCATAGATTGTTGCCTAGCTCAGTTTTCACTGGGTGCAACAGTAGATGGAAATGTGAAGAGACACACAGCCAAACCTTTGGCAAATCTTGGGGTATCCTGTGGAAGAGGGGAAGAATGATTGTGAGCATCAGAGGCACCAAGGATACCATAAGAAAACCACAGAATCAACTGCACTATGCTCATAGGGACTCACATAGACTAAACAAAAAGCAGGGAGCCTACATGGGAGTGACCTAGGTCCTCTGTATGTGTGAGACAGTTGTGTGGCTTGGTCTTCTTATGTGTCTTCTAACAATGAAAGCAGGACTTTTCTCTGACTATGTTACCTGTCTTTGGGACCTGAATGCTGTGGGAGTATGGTCTGTACCCTGTCACATGTATTTTAATAAAACACTTATTGGTCGGTAGCAAGGCAGGAAGTATGGGTGGGGTGACCAGGAAGAAAGTAGAGGTGGTGTAATAAGGACAGGAGAATTCAGGGAAGAGGAAAAGAGGCAGTCTGCAGTCTTCATCCAGATACAGTGGAAGCAAGATGAGAACACCTCATGGTAAATGCAACAAGCCATGTTCCTAACATAGACAAGAATTATGTATCAAATTAAGATGTAAAAATAAGTTAATAAGAACCCTGAGCTAATAGGCCAACCAATGTGTAATAAATTTAGTAGACCTCTGTGTATTTCTTTGGGATTCATCAGCTGCAGGACCAGGTGGAACATAAACCTCTGTTAACAAATGGTGTCAATATGGACAGCTAAATTCACTTAAAACCTGAGAGAGTTTGGAAAGTAATTCTAGTAACAAAAGAACAGAGTTATTCATGGCTTCTTGGTAGCAGCATTTTCTCGGGTGGGCTCTGTTTGCAGGAGGCAAGTGCATCTAATTTTAGAAAGGCTCCGTGACTCAGGTTTAGCTGCAAAAACTTGTAGGCCTTTTAAGAGTCCCCACTATGAAACACTTAAATGATGTTGATGAGTAGCCAGCCACATGCCTTTTGGTGGTGGCAGGGACCTTGGAACTCCATAGAGTTGTAAAAAACATGTCACCCGTTGATAACTCCTCCATGTGGCTAGACTCTCAGAAATCTAAGGAATGGGGTAGATCTAGCCATCAAATCCATTTAATCATAACCAAATTGCTTAGCAAATTAGAGACTCATGTGGTCTGAAAAAGAGAGGTATACAGTAAAGATAGATTCAGAAGTAGAAAACCTCTAAATTATTTACAGTGATTTAAAAAATTTATGTAGGTTTGAAAGAAAGAAAAAGAACGAAGTCCTTAAAATAAAAAAGAAAGAAAGAGAGTAGTGGGGTGAAGGCGAATTTAATTAATCCAGGCCAGTGGGTACAAGAAGACAATTTTAATATAAAAGCACACTCACACACCCGGTGGGGGCCAAAATGAAGGCGAATTTAATTAATCCAGGCCAGTGGGTACAAGAAGACAATTTTAATATAAAAGCACACTCACACACCCGGAGTTCAGCGATCCACCGTAAACCCGAAGCAGGAACAGGGCTCCAGTCCGCGCGCCCCAATTAATTAGTAAAAACATTCGCCCGAGGCTGTCCCGCCCCAAAAGGCGGGGTCTCTCTACAGTGGGGTGTGGTGGCACACACCTTTAATCCCAACACTTGGGAGGCAGAGGCAGGCAGGTCTCTGTGAGTTCAAGGTGTGGTGGCATAGACCTTTAATCCCATCCCTTGGGAGGAAGAGGCAGGCAGATCTCTGTGAATTTAATGACAGCCTAGTCTACAGAGTGAGTTACAAGACAGCCAAAGATACATGGAGAAACTCTGTCTCAAAAAGCAAAAAATTCAAAATAAAAATAAAAGAAATAGAGTTTAAAATAAAGCCACATAAAGATTAAAAATACACAGGGAGTCTCGATATTGTATGTTATTGTACCTTCTTTAAATTGTTTGATGGCTGAGGAAGGATCAAAACCTGCTAAAGGATATTTGATTATAAATGCTGCTGGATTAATCCTTACATATATAGGATATGTAAACGCTTTGACTTCAAAATTTACGTCAAAAATTGTTACTTTGTAGAAGAGGATTTGCTTTTGTTTCTACAGAAAATGAGAGGCTGTGATTTCATTCTGCGCTAAGAAAAATCAGGTTTGATCAAGGAGAAACCCCCTGAAGAATCTCCAATAGGAGTAGATGGTCCAGATGATACATTATTTTATACAATGTCTGTTGCAGTTTCCTCTTAGATCTTCATTCAGAATAGCATTCAGCTGGAAGTATCCTGGAAAACTATGCCCAAATTTCCCAAAAAATTGATTATGAATGTTTGCCTGTCTTTTGAATATTAGTTAAAAGTTGCCTTGTATAATGGTCAGTAGAAAAACAAAACAAAGGAGATTTGATTCAGAGTTCTTGTTTTCTTGTGTGGGGAGGAGGAACTGATGTGGGAGAATGGTCTGTAACCTGTCACTTGTATTTTAATAAAACGCTGATTGTTTAGTAGCCAGGTAGGAAGTACGGGTGGTGCGACCGGGCAGGAAGTAGAGGTTGTATGATTAGGACAGAAGAATTCTGGGAAAAGGACAGTCGCAGTCTGTAGTAGTCATCCAGATGAGGAGGAATTTATATGAGAACACCTCAGTGATAAAAGCACTAATCCACTGGATAACACAGACAAGAATAATGGGCCAAATTAAGATTTGAAAATTAGTTAATAAGAAGCCTGAGCTAACAGGCCAACCAGTTTATAATTAATTTAGTAGAGCTCTCTGCATTTCTTTTGGATTAAATGGCTGACAGACATTTCCTTTGGGCTAACAATTAAACAGAGACTTATTATCAACTATGACAGCTCAGCTGAACGCTTAGGCTTGTCTCTAACTAGCTCTTATAGCTTAAATTAATCCATTTACATTCTATGCATTGCCATGTGATTCATGACTCTACTTCTCATTCTGCATGTCTGATCCATCTCTAGTTGCATGTAACTCCTTGTGTCTCTTCCCTTCTTTTTACCAGTGTCCTCTGTGCCTGGGAATTCTGCCTACAGGTTGGCCACTCAATTTTTTTTATTAAGCCAGTAATAGTGACACATCTTCACAGTGTACAAAAAGAGGGACCCTTTCCTCATACTGGGTTGCTTCATCCAACCTCAATTGGAAAGGAGATGCCTACAGGAGGACTTCTCTTTTTAGAAGAGAAAAGAGAAGTAGTAGTTTAGAGCATGGAAGAAAAAAGGAGGTGAGAGAGGGACTAAAAGGTGATGAGGGATGGAGAGAGAGAAGACTGGACTGAAAGAAAATAGTTAATTAATTAAAAATATTTAATTTATTTATTTTTTCTTTTTCAAGACAAGTTTCTCTGTGTAACAGCCCTGGCTACTAAATTGTTGACAAGGTTAATCTTGAACTCACAGAGATATGCTTGTGACTGCCATCAAGTGCTGGGATTAAAGGCATGTGCCACCACCACCTGGCAAAAAAAAATTAAAATAGAAAAAAAGGCTACCCCCAAAAATAAAACAGTATTTTATTTTTTTGCTTTTTGGATGGTCACATTGAAAGAATTTGATAATAAACATTGTGTTTTTATACATACACATACATAAATATACATACATATTGATATATACACACACACATACAAATATACATACATATTTATATACATATATTTTCCAATGATATTTCAGGACAAACACAGAGTTCTGATGAGAGAAATTTTAATATTAGTATTTCTAAAATGATCAATAAGCATAAGGAATGCATATATGTGAAATGCAAATAGAGGGATGAATTCTGAGGATAAAAAGATCAAATAACAATAGCACTGGGGGATAAAAAAGAGGAGAGGATAAAAGGTGTATTAACCAAAACTAAGGATCTATAAAATACTTTATAGACCACCATTAGTTAATAAACGTGTGTTTGGCCAACACAGAGCAGACTCTTTAACATAAGTGGTTTATGTTTTTTGTTTGTTTTTGTATATGTATTTAAACATTTTTTTCTGATTGGGTTTTTTTGTTTGATTTGATTGTCATTTTTGATTTGTTTTTGGGAGAACAAAGTAAATAACTTGATTTTAGATGGTCAGTGAGGTGAGAAGAATGTGGGATGTGTTAGGGGTTGGGAAAGGTGATCAAAATATAGTCAATTGAAAATGTAATTGAAAATTAAGATATGACTGAAAAATGAATAAGAAAAAAACCATAATTATTAAGAGAAAATTAAAGTATAAAGCAGGGGACACACCTAGAGGAATTACTGGTCAGAGAGACCACAGAGGTCACCAAAACAACACAGGATTTGCCATTGCCCTTGGTTAACCCCCTAGCAACATGGTAAGATCTGTAAGCTGAAGACAGCACAGAATTTGTTTTCAGGACATAGAGAAATCAATTTCAAATCAACCAGGAAACAATTTTACCTGAGCTAGTTTTCAAAAGATGACAAGGTGCTGCTGGAGTAGAAAAGGTATTAAAGGTCTTACCCAGCACTGAACCCAGCATGCTACAATACTGGCCTGCTAGGCAAGATGTGCCCAGTGGTACCATCATTATGGGATAACTGACTGCTTTCTTATTGGAGTTGAGATCTTTACTACATGAGGGATAATGTCCATGTTTGTAGAGGTCAAGGGCCCTAGGGTGGAACCTGCTACATTTATTTTGCTAAGTGGGAATGGAGATAACTGCTTTAAAACATGGTCAAAGAAGCTTCTTTTGCACAGACTGTAATCTGTACAGAGCCATGCAAGTAGTCAAAGTTAAGATCATGCTCAACCTCCTTAGCGATCGGGGAAATGCAAATCAAAACAACTTTGAGATATCATCTTACACCTGTCAGAATGGCTAAAATAAAAAACTCCAATGATAGCCTTTGCTGGAGAGGATGTGGAGGAAGGGGTCCCCTCATCCATTGCTGGTGGGAATGCAA
>NW_004949144.1:1484214-1491133 GCF_000317375.1 Microtus ochrogaster
TTTTTTTTTTTCCTTTTCTCAATAAAAAAAAAAGTTCAGAAGAGAGGAGAAAATGTGTTTAGTCCTTTGGCAACATCTTCATCAACTTCCTCCCCCTCAAAGCCACCCCAAGTCTCTGGGAACAACAGGAAAGAGAAAGTGGAAAAACATAGGAGAGCCAGCTGATGCTCTGTGCAATCCTGCCATCTGGACATGACAAGGCTTTCCCACTCACAAACTCACAGCAGCTGTGGTTACCTATGTGAGACTTGAACAAGATCAATCTGGGCGACATTGCAGCATAGATGGGGAGGGATCCTCCATCTCTTAATGAGTCACTATCGTTAGGTGGCAGCTGCTGGAAATGGTAGACACATTTTTTATTAAGGTTTTGGCCAGGTATCCTTGCTCAAGTGGATGGTCATTAAACATGTACCAGTGGACAACATCAATAAAAAAGCATGAGTTAGAGGGGAAAACTTCCGGTACAGTAAGGGGATCTTGAGAGAACAAGTAGGGGCTAGATATGGTCATATTTCATTCTGTATATCTATGAGATTTTTAAGAAAAATCATTTATTAAAAAAAATCAATAAACAGTTTTTTACCAGGTCAGAAATGAGCAAGCTCAGAGCTTATAGACTAAAGTACCTTGAAATGTAAAGTAGATGTATGTATAAACATGTTTCTATATTTATAAATTAACAATTATATAAGCTAACTATAGAAACAAGTCATGAATGTTTAAGATACTCATACTCATTGTAATTTTCATGAAGATCAAATCACTTCACATTATCATAAGCTTTGTTTTTTTGTGCTCTGTGCATCTTACAACACTCAATCCTGAGCTGTGTTCAGTATTACATCACTGGCCATCAGCTCCTACACATTTCTATTTCCTGTCTATCACTTGCTCAGATACTGTCTTCTGCTTCTTTTCCCTACCCCTGAGCTTCATAGAAAATGAGAAAAGTCATGTATAATGAGAGAGCTTTGCACACAATCCTACCAACTCTGGCACCAGTGTTAGAATTGAAGGGTTCAGGAAACTCACAGTTTAGATGTGCCATTATCAATCCATCCCCATCTGCTTTTGCTTACTTCATAAGACAATCCAATCCAGAAAGTGTCTGTAGTAAACTGGTACTTTAGAAACTTCTGTAAGGAAAATAAAAAATTTATCTTACAATAAAATTTATCTCTGTCTGATAAGAATAGAACAGCCATAACAGATCCCAGCTATTCTTATGTCAGTTCTCTTCTGTTCTGTCCTCCAGTCCTTTAGTTCTTCCAAGTTCATATTTAAAGTGATTTCTCATGTTATGTCAGAACCAGTCAGTTACATAAGTTATTAAAATGAAGCGTCAAGTGTCTAGAGATACTACTTTCATGAAAAGATTTACATGTGTGATTCTCGGAGAAAGACTAAGTGTGTAGCAAAGACTGGCCTTGAACTCACAACCTCCCTGCTTCAGTCACTAAATGCACATTGCATATCCAGCTCCTTAAGTAAGTTTGATGCTTCATGAAATTATACAAATTCATATTTCAGAAGACTATGGAGGCATGTGAGAAGCGTTCATCTTAAGTGAACTCCGGCTTCAAACCAAATTCATTAAGATGAAAATTACTATGAAAAGCTGTGCATTATTCTCCATGTTCTAGTGAGAAAGCCATGCCTTTTTTCAGATCTGAAAGTGACAGAACTTGAGGAAGTGAGATATGTGGAAGAAATTAGTGTGTCTTACATGTGACATATGTGGACATGATCTATTGAATATATTTTAGGGTATGATGTTAAATTTATCTATGTTTCATGAATCAAATGGAAAATTATATTATGAATTCACATAAAAATTTATTTCATGCTGTAATTATCCAGCATGTATTACATTGGATCTAAATGAAAAAGATTTCAAGCTGACCATTCAATCATTTCTCTAGGAAAAGACCCTTTATGTATTTGTGGAGATTTCTGTCTTTGTTTGTTTTTTGACTTTTTTTTGAGACAGGTTTTCACTGTAGCTTTGAATCCTGTCCAGGAACTAGCTCTTGTAGATCAGGCTGGCTTTGAACTCATAGAGATCTGACTGCCTCTGCCTCCTGAGTACTAGGATCAAAGGCATGAGCCACCACCACCCGACTTTATAAAGATTTCTATAGTGAAAGTGAATAATGTAATAATAATCTTGACCACTTGTTTTCCTGTAATACTCATTTCTAAATATAGATAACATTAGAATATCATGAGGTAAATATTATGGACAGATTCAGTGAAAATCAGCATGGTTATAACCAAAAATAATTAAATTCCATGGTTCTCATATAATCTCCATTTTGCAGATTTCCCCATTGGTCAGTTACATTTCCCACTGCCATCCAATTACTCATCTCAGGCAGTCTCACTTCTCAGTTTCAAAGAACAAACCCAAGACAGTTGCCTTTCCGTGTGTAGCTGGCACTTTATGGAGACAGATAACTGTCAGTCACAGAACGTGCTGTAATAAAATAATAACTTCATTAGGGAAACCATGCTTCTCAGAGTGACTCTCTTGCCGACTCATGAGAAACAGGGGAGTTTGCAAAGACAACTGTCTCTTTAGTAGAGTCTCCTGATAACAGACCATGTGTCCTAACAACTAGCCCAAGAGTATGAGGGGTATCCTGAGAGACTCTTAATGTAGTGTTTGCTCTTATCACAGGCGACCATATCTAATCCTTAAAGGTCTCTCTATCAATAATCCGGCCTGGGGTCAATATCTCACTACCCAAGATTTAGAAACAGAGTCTAAGAGAATAAATGGACATGTTAAGAGTCTATAGTACCAGTTCATCATCATTATCTATCTTCAAAAGGGAGAAGCTGCAGTCCTGGCAGGTCTGTTTACAGTCATTCCAGCGTTTATTGTCCATGATGAAATAATAACATTTTATTCCACAGCAGAACAAGTGTGCTTCAGCACATTTGCCTACAACAGAGAAAGAATTGTGAAAATTCTTAATTTCAGGCATTCTATTATTAGAACAATGTATTTATTATACATCTATAACTGAGTAAAATCTCACAGCTCTCAGAAATTGAGATTCTAGAATGCTGAGTGAACCCTCTATATCCATGCTCTTTGCAGCACTGTTTGTAATAGAAATGTGAATATAATTTAAATGTTCATTATGAATGAATCAATAGAAAAAATGTATCATGTACACACAAAGGAATACTATCTATCCTTGAAAGGGAAGTAAATCCAGTTGGGCATGGCTGATGCCCATAAATCCATCTCTACATAGGCTGAGGCAAGAGTTCACCTCCAGTTTGAGGTCAGCTTTGGTTAAACATTGAATTCCAGGGCAGCCTTGTCTATCCAGTATATTCCAAGTCATCTTTGGTTACACAATGAAACCATTTCTAACACCTAGCACCTCACAACACCTGTGAGTCTCCCAGGTGACTCCTGACTGCTGCTCACTTAGTGTCAGGACACAGCATCTGCCATGAGAAGATTTATTATAAACAACAGAATCTTTGCAATATCCTCCCTATTTCAGAAGTCTACAAGAAAGACTGTCAGAGAAGCGTGGGTGAATTTTGAAGATAGAATGCAAAGTGAAACAGACCAAGGCCAAGGTAGAGGTAACATCACTGTGTAATTCAGGCTGCCTTGGAATGTACTGGACACAAAAACGCTCCTCAAATTTGCAATCAATCCTTCCTCTGTGTTCTAAGTACAAGCATTACAGAATCATGCTACCACTTAGAGGAGATAGTTATTTTATTCTAATATAATAGTACAAAACATTTTTGTCGAGTCTGAAGTGCCTCTATGATTATTTTTGGAGCCTTATTATTTTCTGTCACATATTTTAAAATTACCAGTTTTAAAGATATTAGTCCTTGAATAGTAAAGATTTTCAACTTCTGATATCAAACAAGTGAGATCATATGCAAGAGTTCTTTGTGAATTATAAATTCTGAACAAATACTTAATCATTAATGGTAAACTATGTCAGTTATTATTAACCAGTCAAGATGCAAGGAAAGATTCCTTGTAACATTAGATATTTTCATCTTTGTGTCACTGATAGACATACACCAGTGTGAGCACTATGGTGAAGCTCTCATGTGCACTGTGGAGAAAACATACTGGTCACAAAGAGGCCACCTTTCTTATACCAAAGCAAAAGGAAAACAAGCATACAAGGAATTATATTTATGACTGTATTCACGTATATGTTCTAAGTCCATTTCAGCCTAGGAATTTGGAAAACACTCTCTTACTATAAACTCCCGCATTCTGCTAACAATGAAAGGGGGACCCAGATTTGCTCACAGAAGAAAACTACCTGAAGTCTCTGCATTGCTGTTTGAGCTTCCTCTCCTGAGAGCAGAAGGAGACAGGACAGTTACTGAGTTCCAGAAACTGTAAGATGTTCCTAATTCAAACAGGGATTTCGGAGGTTCTGGGCCCCTACATGATATAAGGAAACCCAACCATTGTCCCACAGATCACCAGGACTGTAACCTGAGAACTGGACTTCAAATTTTCTGGAGAAGAATCAATACAGAATAATCTAATTTCTTATTCAAGATCCCCTACTCACCTGTGTACTTTCCATAATCTAAAACAGCACTAGTTTTCCCACAACATCTCTTCTGTTTTTTTTTCATATTTGCAGTCTTCATACTCTGGCGACTCATTTGTCAATGTTTTATTTAAGGAAGTGATATTTTGTCTAATGCTTTGATAGAGGTTGTTTTGATCATATCTTTCTTGTCTACACTGAAAAATTAAAATTAAGAATGATATAACTCAAAATGTTTATAAATACTAAATAGTGAAATTTAAGATATAAGAAAAGGCCTCATGTTGATAACATATATCTTTACTTCAATTGCTTTGTTGACATTTTAAAAAATAATGCAGAATTAAATTATGGTGGGAGCATATTACCCTCCATTCACTTCAATTTTTCTCTGCATAAAATTTACAAATAAAGATCTAACTAATAAATTCAGTAAACATTTAACATATGCTGAAAATGTGAATTAAGAAACATATAGATATGGCACAATTCTCAAAGCACCAGATGAGAAATATAATATCCCTGTGTATAGTTATATTTTAGCACAGCCTGGGAGTTATTTTCTCCAATCTGTGAAGGAATTCTACAGGGATGAAGTTTTAACATCTCTGTACACATCTAGTCTTTTTATATAATCATGTCTTCAATATAGACTGAGGAAAAAAATGAAAGAACGCCATCATTAAAACCTCTTGTATGAGGTAACCCAGAAATACAAAAAAAAGTTATGAAAGAGAAGAATGAATGGTGGTGGGATTTCCTGACAAAAGGGAATTTTCTGTTAATCTACAAGGATGACCCAAGCTAAGACTCTTGGCAATGGCAGATATGTAGCCTAAAATGACTGTGTCCTGTGATCAGGTAAAACTTTCAGTGAAATGATTGAGATGGCAACTCAACCACATAACCTTTGACTATAGTCAGTTCTGCCAATGCGACTAGCATGGATGAGGGTAGCCTAGAGATTGGGGGCATGGCCCACCTATAACTGGTATACTCTAATACCCAAGCCACAAGAATAAGCCTGCCCCTGATACTACCAGGACCTACTTACTGGAGCACCAGGACCCCAGAGACCTAGGATAGAACCAGATAAGTAGAGAAAAAAAGTCAATGTAATGGTACCTAGTAATATTCTACTATATTCAGACTGATTCCTAGCCCAGTTGTCTTCAGAGAGGTTTCATTAAGCAACTGATGTAAGTAGAGACAGAGACCCTCAGTCAAACTTAAGACCAAGATCCTGCTGAAGACAGGCAGGAACCAAAGGGATCAAAGACTTCAGAAGAGAAGTAACGGAATCAACTACCCTTGACTCATAAGAGCTCATAGTGCATGAACAGACAATCAGGAAGCCTGCATGATAACCACTGGACACTTCTTATGTGGCATTTGTATATCTTGGTCTTTTTTGAGACACTTTACTCTGGAAGCAACGGCTGTCTCTAACTCTTTTCTTGGCTTTTGGTACACTTTCCCTCATGTTGGATCACACTTTCCAGCCTTAACACAGGGGTAGGTGTTTGGTCTTACTGCAACTTGATATGTCCATTTTTAGTTAATATCTATGGGAAGCCTATTCTTTTCTGAAGAGAAATGGAGTAGTAGTACATTGGGGGTTGGGGTCAGAAAAGAGTAGGGACTGGCTAGGAGGAGAGGGGTGGGAGGGGACATAGCAGACAGGAGGTAAAATAAACAAATTTTATTTTAAAAAATAAAAAAAGTTGAAAGATTCTGTGTGAAGAGCTGTACATTAAACTCCATGATCCAGAGAGAAAGCCATTATTTATTTCAGACTTGGAAGTGGCAGAACTTGATGAGGAGAGGTGATGCTGTATTCCCCTCTGTATGCTGTGAATTCCAGTGGTTAATAAGAAACTGGTTTGGCCTGATAGGGTAGATAGGTGGAGAAAACTAAACAATGCTGGGAGAAAGGGGGAAGAGTCAAGAGAAGCCATGTGCCCAGCCAGAGACAGACGCCAGGTGGAGTTTTACCCTGTAAGCTTCAGCCACATGGCAATACATAGATTACTAGAAATGGGTTAAATTAATATGCAAGAGATAGCCAATAAGAAGCTGGAGCTAATAGGCAATGCAGTGTTTTAAATAATATAGTTTCTGTGTTGTTATTTTGGGGCTGAACAGCCAGGAAACAAATAAGTGGCCTCCTTCCAACAGAGAGGGAAGCATATTTAAAAGCATTAGAATGTACTTTATATATGACATCCAAATGGAATGACAACTACTAAAATGACTGAATATATTTTGGCATATGAATTTGAATTTAACTACGTTTTCTGTATCAAATATAAAAGTATATAATTATAGGATATAGAAGTACATTTTATGCTGTAATT
>NW_004949144.1:1491233-1500927 GCF_000317375.1 Microtus ochrogaster
CTGATTCTGCAATCATTTTTCTATAAAAATATATTCTATGTATCTTGATACATTTCTTTCATAATGAATGTAAACAGACAATGTCAGGACCTTGACCATTTGATTTCTTTTAAATAATCATTTCCAGGGATAGATATTTTCTGAAAGATATAAATATTATGAAACTAATATTATGGGTAGAGTCAGTGAAAATCACCATTGGACTAATTATTATTATATGGTTCTTATATAATTTCCATTTTGCAAAAGGACCCAGAAGTCGGTTAGTTTCTCTATTGTCATCCAACTCCTCATTTCAAGCAGTCTCATTTCTGGATTTCAAGGAGCAAGCCCCATGCTCCAGGCAAGTGTAGTTGGCACCCTATGGAAATAAATAAATGTCAGTCGCTGGATATTATATACTAAAGGGTTAAAGTTATTCTGGGAAAACTTACTTCTCCGAGGGACCCTCTTACATATTCTTAAAAAAGGGAGGAGATTGCAAAATCACAACTGTCTCTTAAGTATCAAGTCTTTTTTAAAAGAACCTATGTCCTGACCCAACCAGGAATAGGAATTAATTTCCTTGGAGATTCTTACTGGACTGTTTTGCTCACATTATAGGCAAACCATATACAACCTTTGAAGGTCTTACTTTCAAAAAAATACCTGCACTCTGTACCTCACTATCCAAGGGTCACCACAGAGTCTAGGATAATAAGTGACAAGTAAGAGTCTACAGTACTACTTCATCCTCATCATCTGTCTTCAAAAGGGATAAACTGCAGTCCTGACAGGTCTGCTTATATCCACTCCAGTGTTTATTGTCCATGATGAAATTACATTTTATGTCACAGCAGAACCAGTGTCCTTTAACATCTTTGTCTACAACAGAGAAGATGAATAGTTAAACCTCTTATTCTCTGGTATTCTGTTATTAGAATAATGTATTTATTAAAGGTATGTAACTAAGTAAAATCTCACAGGTCTCAGAAATTGAGATTGTAGAAGGCTAAGAGACCCCATACATACTCATGCTCTATGTATCAATATTTATAATAGCGGTATGGGGAACAACTTAAGCATCCATTATAGATGAATCAGAGAAATCATAGCACATATACACAAAGAAATACTATATATCTTTTAAAGAAAAGTAAAATGGCCAGGCATGGTAGTTTGTGCCTATAAGCCTGGAAATCCATAGGCTGAGGCAGGAGAATCACCACCAATCTGAGGCCATTCTTGACTAATAAGAAAATTCTAGGCCAACCTTGGCTATACCATGAGCCTGGACTATGGAATTAAACCATTTCTCACATCTAATGACCCCAAAGAGAAATCCTGACCTAAGTCACCAACAGTTCAGTAATAGTCTCCCAAGAGACTCCTATCTGCTCTTCAGTTAGTGTCAGGACAGAGCATCTGCTGTGCACATATTAAATTATTAAAGAAACAGCAGTGTCTTTGCATTATCCTCCCTTTCTCAGAAGTCTACAAGAAATTCTGTCAGAGAAGTCTGGATGGATTTGAAGATGCAAAGTGAAACATTCCTGGCCCACAACCATACTTTATGATTTCTCTCAGATAAGCTTCAGTGCCAGGTTCAAGAAGCAGAAGCTTTGAAGATCCCAGGGGCTTGGGGAGTGGAAAATGAACATTTGCTGCTCTGAGGCCATTACATGTAGAACACAGTGCTAGATCTGCATTAATGAACAGAGCCCACAGTAGTTCACAAGTGACGGTGCACTCAGAGTTGTGCTGAGATCTATTTTAAATGCTCATTCCTTAAGACAAATAGAGACGCACGAGGAAGCTTTGAAAGTGATATACTTTTCTGGTGATTGTGGAGATGCCTTCCAGGGTACACCTATAACCCCAAGCATGTCAAATTAAATACATTAAAATGCTTGAAGTTTGAATAGCAATAACAATTCAATATGATTGTTTTGTGAAGTGTTGGAGTTGGCCTTGCTCCATTAACAAACTTTGTCTCTGACCTTCGTTCTGTGGAGTGTTATCACTGTGTAGCTCAGGCTTTCTTGGAATTTGCTGGGCTGCCCACACTGTCTTTAAATATAAAATCCTTTTGCCTTGGCCTTCTAATCAAAAGCATTACAGAATGGTGCTATGATTGGGAGCGATAGTTATTTTATTTTAAAATCATAACATAAAACATATTTTATTAGTTTGGAATGTTTCAAAGATTTTTTTGGTGCTTTTTTTTCTTTCACGTATTTTAATTCATATGTTAAAGATATTATTTGCCCTTACAATGAGAATCTGCACTCCTATTTTGAGTAGAAACTATATGCAAAAGCTCTTGGTAAACATTAAAACCTGAACGAATGTTAAAAATAATTTATAAGCAGTTAATTAAAGAAAACCAGTCATAATGAAATGTAAGGAAGGTTTCTCACAACACATAACATTTTAATCCTTTAAATGTAAAGCTGAAGTCCTAGAACTTCTAACTTCTCTGTACAGATTTCATCTTTTCACTTAACCATGTCCTTGATATAAGCTTGAGAAAGAAATTCATAAAATAACGTAATTTATTTTTTACAGGCTGTCTATGTAAGATTCATAATCAAGCAGAAAGCAGAATATCAGCAATACATATGTTATCACAGGGAATATTATCCTGAGTAAGACAAGCAGCCCCAGAGTCATTGTAATGTCCAAGGGTTCAGGAGTCCAGGGGCAAAAAAGAAAACTTACATATTCTGGGCCACCTGGGATGTCACCTGATGACAGACAAAATAATGGACAAAGTATGATCTCTGTGGCATAATTAGTATCTATTGGCATTGCCTAGGAAATGATGCATGTGAATTACTCACTGTAAGTCAGCCACAGTGCCATTGCTGTCATCAGAAGTAAGCAAAGGATCCCAAGAGCCACTGCAATGAGATGTAAGGGGACTCTAAGAGATATAAATCTAAAGACATCAAAATTGGTAAGAGAATTATCCCCAGGACCATCCCATGGTTCACCAGTAGCCATAACCTAGAGCTTCATATGACAAAGGGATGATAAACTCTAATGTTTTAAGCAAAATCCCAGAATATAAACTAACTCCTACACCTAATGTTCAGGGAACAGCTCAGAAGAGAGGACAATGGTGATAAAACCTTCATCTGGCGATGGTTGGAGATAGAGACAGAGAGACCCACATTGGAATCCCGGACAAAGCTCCCAAGGTCCAAATGAGGAGCAGAAGGAGAGAGATCATGAACAAGGAAGTTAGGACCGTGAGGAGTGCACCCACCCCCTGAGACAGTGGGGTTGATCTATTGGGAGCTCTCCAAGGCCAGCTGGACTGGGACTGAAAAAGCCTGGGATAAAACCTGACCATCTGAACATGGCAGACAAAGAGGGCTGATGAGAAGCCAAGGACAATGGCACTGGGTTTTGATCCTACTGCATGAACTGGCTTTGTGGGAGCCTAGCCTGTTTGGATCCTCACCTTCCTAGACCTGGATGGAGGGGGAGGACCTTAGACTTCCTACAGGGCAGGGAACCCTGACTGCTCTTCAGACTGGAGGGGGAGGGGGAAAGGAGTGGCGGAATGGGGAAAGGAGTAAAAGGAGTAGGAGGAGGGGGAGAAGATTGGGGAGAGGGGGAGGGAAATGGGAGGCGGGGAGGAGGCAGAAATTTTTTCAATAAAAATAAATAAATAAATAAATAAGTAGAAGAGAGGACTAAAGATTGTAAAATACAGAGACTCAAGATAGGGAAGCTGCATTTAGCAATCTAAAAAATAGCATAACGTAAGCGAGACATGCCCAACTACAACACCAGAGAACATGCCAATAAGGACAGGGGAAATCTACACATGATTCCAGGGAATTGATGACAGGTGACAGAGAAAATAAATCTCTTCTAGGAATGAGCCCTTAAGTGGATATCTACTATCAAGTGGTCAGCTCTAAAATACATGCATGTGAATAGTGATAAATGGAATGTCAGATTGAATATATAAACACATGTAAACATATTACTAATAAAAGGGAAAAGAAACAATAGAGACAATACATCAAAGTAGGAGCATTAAGAGGTACTGGAAGGGTAACAGGGAAAGTGGGACAGGATATAATAATAATGGACAAAGATAATCAGTAAATTATATTTACTTCTATACACAATCATAATGAAACCCTCTATTTTATATAATTAACAAATTCTAATGAGTTCTAAAAAGTTTAAGTTTTAGATTTCTGAATGGCAGACAACTATTCTGATTATACCCTACATATAGAAGCAGTTCTCTAGGAGTTTAGATAATTTTTGTCCATTCAGCCTTGAACTCTCAGTCTTCCTGACCCAGTCTCACAGGAAGCTGGAATGACAGGCTTCAACTGCTTCTTCTAGGTGCACACAGTTTGTTCATCTTACAAAGCACTGAAGGCATAAGCACGATGCAGGTAGAAAACACCAAACTGTAATTAGCAGCCTACTAAAGAGATCACAACTCAGCATGAAGAGGAAAGAAAGATCAATCTTTGAGAAGCTGGTAGCCGTTCTAAAAATTCTGAACTCTATACGTTTCCATTATAAAAAAAAATATTTGAAGTCATCTCTTTCCCTGTCTATCATTTATGTTTTTCTCAGAAAATAAAATATTTATCCTTGTGACTTAAGGTCATGGGTTCTAGGGTCCTGCATCTTATTATCACCACACTAACATAGCCGAAGTTTTCAGTTTAGACATTGAATGGGACAATATTTGAAGGACAAGGGAATCAGAGTAATGACTTTAGACTTCCATTCTGACCTGACTGTTGATGCTGATAATGGCATTGGAATATCTTGTTTAGAAAGAGATATGCTTTCAACATATACTTTTCTTTTTTTGCTTTTTGTTTTGTGTTTGTTTGTTTTGTTTTGTTTTATTTTTTTTCAAGACTGGGTTTCTCTATAGCCTTGAAGCCTGTCCTGGAACAAGCTCTTGTAGACCAGGCTGGCATGAAATCCACAGAGATCTGCCTGCCTCTACCTCCTGAGGTCTGGGACTAAAGGTGTGTAAATCCACTGCCCAGCTATACTTTTCATTTCTTTAAGATTTTATTTCTTTAGAAAATTTGGTGTTTCCTCAGAATGTAGTTCATTTCTAAAGGCCTCATATTTTAAATCATAATTTGATAAAATCAATTCAAAGCTGATGGTTTCTCAAATTTATAAAAATGTATTTAATTGAGGCTAGTTGGCTCACATCTGTAATCCGATAATTTTGGAGGCTGAGCTAGGATAATCACGGATTCTGGGTCGCTTTTTGTCATATAGCACAATTAATATCGGTCCTGGCTACTTGAGATCCTGACTCAAAAAAAAAATAACACAAGACTAATAAATAATTGATTTTTTCAGTCTCAAATTTTACTTTTTTAATAAATGCTTCTAAATCTTCACTTTTTCCAGCAGTGATCACCTATTATCAGTTGTTAATCATCAGACAGTTTGCAATGTCTGGTGTGTACAGTGCCTAGGAGGAGAGCACTCACCTTTCTGGCAACCCTCTCTGGGACCGTGAGTCTCATCCTGACTGGCTGGACTCTGTGACTCTGAAGAGGACTCAAAAACTCTTGAGTTTGAATATATCACGTGCTGATTCCTCATTTTTGGCAGAAGCAAGAAGGCTTAAATTAAAATATTGTCTTGGGATGTTGTCTAGGTAAAGAAAAAGTTAAAATGTCCAAGTTTAGAACATTCCAGAACTTTATGCTGTCGTAGGGTGGAAGATTATTAACTCCTTTAATGATCTGACTGCTGTAAAGAATGTGGAAGGTGGCTGGCTTTCAAAACATATGATAATTAATAAAATTATTAAATCATCAGTATTTATGATTTATCTTGCCTCTTCCATTAAACAGTATTTGAAGGGGCAATGAATAAACAGATAATATTAACAATTTTTGTTGATCTCAATTCATTTCAATTCATTCAACACATTATCATTGATGAAATTTTCAAAACGCATTTATAATTTCATTAATTACCTAAAAATAAAATGTCTTCCTATTATAAAATTCTACAAAGTGCAGAAGAAAGTATACAAACCACTTGAACTAATCACCAACTAATTAATTCTATTGATCACGCTATATTACACACAACAAAAATCATACCACAATGAAAGAAAATTCTTCTCTTGAAGCTAAATTCCAACAGACCTAATACAGTCCTGATATGATCAACTGTCTTTCCTATCTCTGTTACTGCCATGCTGGCCATTTGTAACTGAATGGTATTTCTATAGAATAAGTAGGATCCTGTATAGAGGTGTCTGAAGGAATCAAAATTGCTGTTACCTATAGCCCATCCAGGTGGTGATGAAGATGGAGGAAACTGGGGATGTAGAACAAGTTGTCCTTTCCTGTTCTGGTTCCCCTCAGAAGCTCCAAATGAAATGCAGAAGAGAGTCCCTCTGCAAGTTACTCCAGCGCTTAAAGTTCTGCCCCTCCTCTCGACCAAAGTGAAAAGAGGAAATTGTATGTTGAGAGCTGATACTGAAAGATAGGAATCATGAACTATGCATTCCTGCATATGAAATAATTCCATTTCATACGCAGCAGAATCACAATTTTAACCAGTATTTCTTGACTGAAAGGAAAAAGGTAGATACATTTTGACAAAACACTGTCAATATTTTTAGCTAAAATATAATGTGATTAAAAGAAGCCTTTGTTTAGAAGAAATTACTGAAACATCTCTATATGAATATAAGGGCATATAGAATAAATGGGATGACTAAATTTTTCAGTTCCAATTTATGTAATTTTCAGGAATTTTGTCTTAGTTTAATATTTATTACTATTTCAGAGGAAGCAGTACTATTTATTTTTTAATTTTGTCTATTGAAGTCAATGTATATTAGGAATGCCATATTATGACAATAACAATCCCTTTGTGATTTTCTTGGCATTTATTTATCTACCCTTTAAGGTTTACTATGAAAGTTGATGTCTTTCCACTTTGGTTTCGTTCCTGTCATTTCTATGAGGCTGGGCTATTAAACCCAAGCTCTTGCACGTCTGCCACAGGAGATGAACTTTGAGCTACATGTTCATCTTTTGAGGACTTGCTTATTTGTTTGTTTGTTTGGTTGGTTGCTGGTTTGGGTTTTTGGTTCTGTTTCAGACAGGATCATGATGTACAACTAATAATGACCTGAAACTCACTATGAAGCCCAGACTGGATTTAAATCCAATATTCTCCTGCATCACCCTCCTCAGTTCTGTATTACAGATACATATTACTGAAACAGTTGACACTGTATGTGTGTGTGTGTGTGTGTGTGTGTGTGTGCCTGTGTCTGTGTGTCTATGTGTCTCTCTCTCTGTGTGTCTCTCTTTCTGTGTGCGATGTGTATGATGACTGCAATACGATTTATATAAACAAAAACTTACATGCAACAAGGCATGATAATACACTGCTGCAATCCCTGGAATCACAGGCAGGAGA
Organism: Microtus ochrogaster; assembly: GCF_000317375.1. Classification (NCBI taxonomy): domain Eukaryota; kingdom Metazoa; phylum Chordata; class Mammalia; order Rodentia; family Cricetidae; genus Microtus; species Microtus ochrogaster. The sequence goes on from NW_004949144.1 coordinate 1,498,677, forward strand.
ATAATCAGAAGTGCAAGGACAACTTGGTTTACTACGTATTGAGTTTCAGAACACCTAGAGCTATTAAGTGAGACCTTATCTGTAAAGAACCCCTCTTCTCTGACAGCTGGTGTCATAAAGCAGCCCATCCATCTCATTCATTTTTCTACATATGTCAATCTGCAATTATCACCCTTCACTTTGTGTCGTGGGTCGGTAAATGTTAGGTCTCACCCCAAATGATGACAACTGACAATGAGATTTCCAACCTTAAAAAATATGCACCTAAATAAACCTCTTTTCATTGTAACATATTCAGGCTATTGCTCTGCTACAGTAACTGTAATAAACCAGCATACACATTGAGCTAGGTTCTTTATCCTATCATATCAAACTGGTAGTGATAGTATTGTGGGCTTGACAAGATCAAGCAAAGATAAGACTTGGGTGCAACTGCCAGAGATTATCTATGCTAGATTTAGCTCTAAAAAAGACTATGAAGGACTATATTTGCTAGGTTAATCGAGGTGGGAAGATCCATCCATTGTAGCTGGTGCCATTTTCCTACACTGGGATCCCAGACTGTATGAATGAAGAGAGCAACCTGAGTTTGTATGTTCATTAATTGCTCTCTGTTTCTTGCTATGATGAAATGTGATCATCTGCCTCAAGCTCCAGCTACAGTGACTTCTTTACCAAAACTCTTCATTCCCTATGCTGGCTTATCTATGTTTTATCATAACAGAAAAAGAACCTAAAACACTGTGATGGCAGGTTGTTTTGCTTTGTTTCAGAATAGAGACCATAAATAAAACTGAGGATCTGAGAAATTCACAGTAGTGAGAAAAACAACACTGATGACCTCAGGTCTGAGGATTCACATCAAACTGTTCACAGAAAAATTAATGCAGTTAAGACATTTTTCTGATTTCCATCCTTGATGGGAGGCGGTGGTCCTAGGAGGAATACGGAGCAAATGCAGAGCAAACATGTGAGTGTTGTCTCCTCGCTCTCTGAAACTGTGATACATGCTCAACGTCCTTTCCATCTTGTTTGTGACAGCAGAATGGACAACAGATATGGTGTCAGCAGTGTGCTTGACAAAGAGAATAGTATGAACAAAAATTGCATATATAGTGGAGACAGAATCATACAAATAACTGGAAAGCCAAATAAAAGAGCAGCTGCAAATTTTATCTTCTGTTTATTATGAAGCTCTGAGTTTCTTATAAAGTCTTCAAATGAAGATGATTACATTAAAGATCGAGTCTTTGCACAACTAATTTATTGACACACTGCAGTTCTTTGAGCAAAGTAGAGAACAAGAAGGACGTATGAAACTTAATCACAATCAGCTAATTAAACAGAAAGTTGAGATATTTAAAAATGTTTTTTATTTTCTTTATTTTTTCTTCTAACTTCACTTTTGTGTAAAAACACATACAGATAAACATAAATATATATCCACTATATGTATGTTTCTGGTTCCTTGCTACAAGAACCACTTTTATTTGAAAGCCACATCATGTGCCCACTCATTGTGGTGAGACTGCAACTAGGAAGCTGTGCACATCAGTGCAGTCACACCTTCTAATCTCTGTTCACACCCTCAGCCCTCAGCAGGCTTTATCGTTTCACATCTGCAAACTTTTCTTCCTGCTCAAGCTGAGGAGGTTATATGGAATAGCTAACAGTCCATGGAGAAGTTTAGTTTGAACCACTTTGCTGGGGAAACTGTTTTTCTTGGTTAGTTTCCCACCTGATATTACTTCTCTTCAGAGGCTAAAAGTTGACAACACTAAACTTCACACTTCTTAAAACAAACAAAAAAAAACAATAAAAAAGAAAAAAACCCTCTATTTTGAGATTTCCTGTGCCCGTAGTCACGTGATTGTCCTAGCATTTATAATCAGTTTGTTCTAATACTCTGTGTTATTGTACCTACCCACACAGTGCTTAGGTATAGTGCTAGTGTGTCCTTTTGGTCCAGAAGCACTGAGAGCAAGGAAATTAGAAATACATTTTGGGAATATAGTAAGAGCAATAAAGGGGCCCCTAAATGGTTTCAAATCGATATCTAGGCTCTTTCATATTGGGGAATGAAATCCATCACTAAACTTTTTGCCTCTTCAGTCCCAGTCTACTGACTATATCATAGGACAGAGAAGAGACTCTGCAACGCTGCTACATCCTCTGTGGAGTCTATAGGCTCTTCTCATCCTTCTCAAAGCATTCTTTCTTTTTTTAAAAAATTATTTATTTATTTATTAAA
>NW_004949144.1:1509873-1515335 GCF_000317375.1 Microtus ochrogaster
AGGTCCGGGTTGGGGAGGGGTGCTGGGGGGCTGGGTCGTGCAAAAGAAAGACAGCCCTGCAGAAAGAGCTGGGGGAGGGGGGTTTGTGCTCTCTTCCGGGACAATCTGCCCCTGGATAGCACACACTCACCCGTCCAGATGGAATTCCTCAGCAACTGTACCCTACTTTTAATTGGGTTGTTTTTTTCTCTTTGAATATTTATTTATTTATTTATTTATTTATTTTACTACCAAACTCAGTTTCTCCTCCCTCCTTCCCAGTCCCTTTCCCCTCTTCTCCTCTACCCCTCCTTCATCCACTCCTCCATTTCTATTAAAAAATGGGTAGGCCTCCCATGGATATCAAGAAAACATGGCATATTAAGTTACCATAAACTCAATGTCTCCCCTTTAATTAAGACTGGGCAAATCAACTCAGTATGAAAAGTAGGGTTCCCAAAAGCCAGTAAAAGAAACAGACCTTTCTCCCACTGTTAGGAATTCCACAAGAAGAACAAACAATACAATATATATCCAGAGGTCTTAGATCAGTTCCTTGCATGCTTCCTGATAATTGGATTTGATTCTGTGAGCTCCTATAAATCCAGTTTAGTTGATTCTGTTTTATTGTGATGTCATTTATCACTCTGGCTTCTACAATCCCTCCCTCCTCTATTCATCAGGATTCCCCAGGATTAGCAGAAAGTTTGACTATAGGTCTCCACATCTATTTCCACAAGTTTGCTGGATGAAGCCTTTCTGGTAACAAGTGGTATAAGCACCAATTCCAGCACATCTAATAGACAGAATAGACTGTAGGTCAAAGATTGTACGGTTGGGTTGATGCCCAATCCTTCCATTGCAAGTCTTGCCTGATCACAGGAGATCCCGGTTCAGGCTACGTTACGGGTAGGCGACTTAGCTGAGGTCGTCCTTGTAGATTCCTGGGAGTTATTGTACCAGCTTTCTACACAACCCTGAAGAGCCTGCAACCTTCCAGATGGCTCTTTCAATACTTTCGTCCACTCCCACCTGATCCCTTATGTTCCCATCCCCAACTGCCCCCAGTCTACCCATGAAATCTCTTCTATTTCCCCTACCCAAGGAGAGCTGATCAATGCCCTCAAGTCCAAGTTTTGCTCATCAGGTGCACAGTAGCAATGTGGTCAAATCTATAGGATGTTCTGCTAACTTTTTTACTAGATCTCTGAAATCTGCCCCAGGAAAAAATTAATGCTGCTCCTTTAGGAGTGACTGTGTTCTCCAGAGTTGGCTGTTCCATAGAGGATTCTTCTCTACTTTTGGTTTTCTATCTTTACCATTTGATTTCTCCATTTTCCATATATTTCCATGTGGTTCCTTCATAGTGCCTCCTGCCATGTTGATGTGCAGATAGGTCTGCCAAGTTTTGTACCTCATACCTCCCAGACTGTGAGCCTAATGCATCTCTTTTCTTCATAAATCATTCAGCTTTAGGTATTTAGAAACAATAGCAATTGATGTTGGTAAACTGGATTGATTGGTTTCTCTTTTAACATCTTAAAAACTAAATTTATTTTACAATTTCCTAGCTATTTGGAATGCTTTTTGACTACATTCATCATTACCCATTTGTCTCCTTCCCATCCTCTGTCAACACTTTTTTATTTCTGAATGTCTTTTTCCAATACTGGTATCTTTTTGTTTAGTTTTGTGCTTCACTGATTTATTTGTTTTTTTCTCTGGGGTCCCTATATCTAGCCTTGCCTCTGGAAAAGTCAAAATCTTCTTCTAACATTGTAGACCACGGTATGGAGCCCAGGGAAGGGGGTGCAGTCTAAGGCTCTTGGGAAGGGTTAAAAGAGTTTAATGGGCAGTGCTTTACCTGGGGTCTTCTCGATACTCTGACCTCTGGAAAAGCTGTCAGGGAATGGGCCCTAATGTGGAGCCCCAGGTAACATATGCATTTGGGGATTGTGGGGTTGATTTTAAGGAGTGTTAGTGAATGGGGAACAGTGTTTTACCAATTTATCTGGATCCCAGCTGGCCCCTGATAAAGCCTAAGACTTCTTTGAAAGTAGTAGGCTGGTATATGGAGCCCAAGGGTGGCAGTGCAGTCTGGGGTTGTTGGGCAGGCAAAAAGAGATTAAATTGGGAGGTGTCCCGTACATACATGGCATCCCTAGGACCAACCTGGACTTCAGTAAAGCTCCTGACTCTAACATGAGTGGGAGCCTGGATTGTTTGTTGGGGTTTTCTGTCCCACAACTGTTTAGCCCCAAGTAAAATCACACATAGGTTTCCATAAATTATGAGCTGATTGGCCCATTAGCTCTAGCCTCTCACTGGATGACTCTTACATCTTGATTAACCCATTTTTCTGATCTATGTTAGCCATGTGGATCAGCACCTTTTTCAGTGAGGCAGATCACATCCAACTGCTTTGGTCATCAGGGCAGGAGTGGGAGGAATCAACTTCCTCCTTCCCAGAATTCTCCTGTTCTCATTACATTATTTCTACTTTCTGTCTGATTTTTCTGCCTATATTTCCTGCCTGGCCAATCAGCGTTTATTTATAACATAAATGAGAGAATACAGACAATTCTCCCACACCAGCTGACACTGGGGTCCATAGATTTGCCCTCTGTTCAAGTAAAACTTAGTCTTCTTCTATAGTTGTAGGCAAAGATATGGGAGTATACACTTATACAGCCACTTTGGAAATCAGTACTGCAGTTCCTCAGAAAACCTGGAATCAAGCTACCGTAAGATCAGATTATACCATTTTCAAGCATTTATATAATGGATGTCCAATCATACCAGAAGGAGACTTTCTCAACTATGTTCATAGCAGCTTTGTTTGTAATAGCAAGAATGTCTAGTGCATCTAGATAGCCCTCAATTAAGGAATGGATAAAGAAAATGTGGCAATACAATAAAGTATTGCTCAACTGTTAAAAGCAATGACATCAGAAAATCTGAAGGCAAATGGGTGGAATTAGATAAAGTCTTCTTGATTGAGGTAACCGAGACTGGAAAAAGACGAATGTGGTATATGTTCAATGATAAGAAGAGATTAATTGTAAAATCAAGGATAAACGACCCTGAGAAACTAGGTAACAAAGAGTCTTCTAAAAGGCACACTGGATCTCCCTGAGAAGAGGAAATAGAAAATGTATCATGAATCAAATGCAGACAGGTGTGTATGTGAACATAAAAAATTCAGATTCGGGGGATTAAGATTGCAAGTACTGAAAAAGACTATTGGAAAGAGGGGCCATTTCACGGTCAGGCAAAAACCTGATGTGAGAGAAACTTCCACGAATATACAAAGATGACCTCAGCTAAGATTCTCAGGAATAAGGAATAAGTAGCCTTTACTGGCCATCTCCTGTGAGCAGATCAGGCTTCAAGGGGAGGGAGTGGGAAATAAACATAGACCCATAACCTTTGGCCTAAAGCCTGTACCGTGTCTTGGCTGTTCTGGGTTAAGGGTGACCTAGAGATTGGGGTTTCTATTGTTGTCATGAAACACGATGACCAAAAAGAAAGTTGAAAGGACAATGTTTATTTGACTTACACTTCAGCATTGCTGTTCATCAACAAAGGAAGTCAGGACAACACTGAAACCTGGCAGGAACCAGAAGGCAGAAGCTGATGCACAGGCCATGGATAGGTGCTGCTTACTGGAAGTTTCCCATGGCTTGTTCAGCCTGCTTTTTATAGAACACAGGATCATCAGTCCAGGGGTCATACCACCTCTAAAGGACTGAGCCCTCTCTATTGGTCACTAATTAAGAGAAGGCTCTATAGGCTTGTCTACAGTAAGATCTTTTTGAGGTACATTCTCTCATGAGGTGCTCTCCTCTCAGATGAGTCTAGCTTCTGTCAAAATAACATAAAACTCACCTACACAATGGGTTGGGAAAATATGTACATGTTTATAAACTCATATTTCCAATGACTTACAGTTTTGACGTTTAATTACACTCCAAGCTCAAATTTGATATTTTTAATGTCAGGGTCAAAAAATGAAGGCATCATAAGTCTATAATCATTTTAGACATAAAGGACATTACAAGTGAAAACACAGATGATAGTGAATGTGAAAAATTATTAATACTGATATAACTGAGAAAATGAGAATTTTTATTATGGAGTATGGAATACATAATATGACTAGGTCAATACTAAATTTCTTGAGTTTTATCATTTTAGTATGATGTTAATAATTGAGATATTTTAGAAAATATTTATGGACAGTTTAGTATTATTATTACCACCATCATTATTATTATGCTTCATGAGACAGAGTTTATCTGTAGCCCATGATGGCCTGAAGCATACGATGTAGCCCAGACTGCATTCAAACTCAACTACTCATAAGATTATAAGTTTGTGCCATGACATCCATCTGGACTCAAAGAGTATTACTGTATCTAGGAGATTTCAACTCATCAACAATTGATCAGACAGAGTGGGAAAGAGAGAGAGGAAAGAGAAGAGGAGAAGAAAGGAGAGAGAGAGAGCAAAATTACAAACACTAAGCAACCAACTGAGAAATAGAACCCTGAAACTGCATCCTAGTTCTTAATTGTGATATCAGAACAGTGGAATATTAAAATGGTTTATCATAGTGATGATGAGTTACTTGTGCTATTTATCCGGGTTCTGCATTTGTTTCTTTGTGACATTCAGGAAACAAAGAAGTGATTCCTTAGGGCTTGGAACAAAGAGCATTCGTTCTCCAGATGAGAGTTCTGTGTTTAGTAGGAAGGAAGGTGAATTGTGCTGTGTAGTTAGATTTAAGCAAAACATTCCTTTCGTTTCCAGCTCATTGCCATATTTGCTTGCCTGACTGAGTCCTGTGGTTAAAACATTCAGTCGTTAAGCAGTCACAAATCATCACAGGATATCAGCAAAGATGATAAGATATTCCAGTTTTTACTTTCCCTTCATACACTGAACCAGGAAATCTATCCATTCTCTTTTCACAGATGCAGGGGTGTTTTGTAGCACAGTCACTTTCCTGTATTCCTCGAAAACTGAGTTCTGCACAGCTTCCATTTTCTTTTAATAATTTTAATTTCATCAAATCACTATAATGCAAAACATATAATGGACAGTTATTAAAATATGAATCTTTTACTGTTGTATTCAATGATATTAAGAACAATGTTTATTGACTAAAATATACAGAATATGGACTTAATTGTAAGTATTTTGCTAAAAGTTCTTTTGTTTTCTCTAAACGTATTTAGAAATGTGTTGGTCCAGTGACATGGCTCAGTGCATGGAAACCATTGCTACCAAATCTGACAACCCGATTTCAAACCTGAGATCCAACATACTAGAAAAAGAAAAGTGAATCCTTCAATTGCATTTTAATACCGATGTGTTGTGCCTGTGGCACACAGTTGTATACATTCATATAAAGAAATAAATATAAAAAAACAAGAATGGTCTCTTGATTACAAATCAACTCCTTATATATTCCATTCTGT
>NW_004949144.1:1517007-1530791 GCF_000317375.1 Microtus ochrogaster
GGGGGCTTGCACAACAAATCTCACTGTGAATTGGAAATAGAATAGTCCTCATGGGTGGATTGTTGTAGGTGGGCATGGGAACAGGAGCAATCAGGCTTGGGGAAGATGGCAGATGAGAGTACTGGGAAAGACAACTGGAATGAGGGTCATTTGTGGTCTGAGTTAGAAACCTAGTGTAATGCAAGCTCCCAGGAATCAGTGAGGGTGACCTCAGTCAGAATTCCTAGCAGTGGGGTATACAGAGTCTGAACAGGTTATTTCCTGTAACTAGGCAAGACATTTAGTGGAAGAGTTGAGACCACATCCCAATCCCATAACCTCTGATCAACAATTTTCACTGCCTATAAGAGATACTGGGGTAAAAATGATGCAGAAGAAATTAGAATGGACAGTCAATGAATCTCTGACTATGTTACCTGTCTTTGGGACCTGAATTCTGTGGGACTATGGTCTGTACCCTGTCACATGTATTTTAATAAAACACTTATTGGCCAGTAGCACGGCAGGAAGTATTGGTGGGGTGACCAGGCAGAAAGTAGAGGTGGTGCAATAAGAACAGGAGAATTCAGGGAAGAGGAAAAGAGGCAGTCTGCGGTCTTCATCCAGATACAGTGGATACAAGATGAGAACAACTCACTGGTAAATGTACCAAGCCATGTGGCTAACATAGACAAGAATGAAGGGTCAAATTAAGATATAAGAATATGTTAATAAGAAATCTGAGCTAATAGGCCAACCAGTGTGTAATTAATTTAGTAAACCTCTGTGTATTTCTTTCGGACTTATTGGCTGCGGGACCAGGTGGGACAGAAATTTCTGTCAACAAATGGTGTCAATATGGACAGTCAAATCCACTTAAATCTTGACAGTCCTTGGGAAGTAATTCTAGAAACAAAAGAACAGAGTTGTGTATGGCTTCTTAGTAGCAGCATTTTCTCCAGTGGGCTTTGTTTGCAGGAGGCAAGTGTGTCTCATTTTAGAAAGGCTTCCTGACAAAGCTTTATCTGCAAAATAATGCAGCCAATCCCGAACTCTGTTCAGTATTACATCACTGGCCATCAGCTCCTACACATTTCTATTTCCTGTCTATCACTTGCTCAGATACTGCCTTCTGCTTCTTTTCCCTACCCCTGAGCTTCATAGAAAATGAGAAAAGTCATGTATAATGAGAGAGCTTTGCACACAATCCTACCAACTCTGGCACCAGTGTTAGAATTGAAGGGTTCGGGAAACTCACAGTTTAGATGTGCCATTATCAATCCATCCCCATACGCTTTTGCTTACTTCATAAGACAATCCAATCCAGAAAGTGTCTCTAGTAAACTGGTACTTTAGAAACTTCTGTAAGGAAAATAAAAATTTATCTTATGATAAAATTTTTCTATTTGATGGGCATGTTGAGAGTCTACCGTACCAGTTCATCTTCATCATCTATCTTCAAAAGGGATAAGCTGCACTCCTGGCAGGTCTGTTTACAGTCATTCCAGTGTTTATTGTCCATGATGAAATAATAACATTTTATTCCACAGCAGAACAAGCGTGCTTCAGCACATTTGCCTACAACAGAGAAAGAATTGTGAAAATCTTAATTTCAGGTGTTCTATTATTAGTACAATGTATTTATTACACATTTATAACTGAGTAAAATCTCATAGCTCTCAGAAATTGAGATTGTAGAATGCTGAGTGACCCCTCTACACCTGTGCTCTATACAGCACCGTTTATAATAGATATGCGAATATAATTTAAGTGTTCATTATGGATGAATCAATAGAAAAAATGTATCATGTATACACAAAGGAATACTATTTATCCTTGAAAGGGAAGTACATCCAGCAAGGCAAGGCTTATGCCCATAAGCCCATCTCTATTTAGGCCAAGTCAGGAAGTTCGCCTCCTGTTTGAGGTCAGCCTTGGTTAAATAGTGAATTCCAGGCCAGCCTTGCCTCTACAGTTTATTCCAAGTGAGCTTTGGTTATACAATGAAACCATACCTAACACCTAGCACCTAATAACACTTATAAGTCTATCAGGTAACTCCTGACTGCTGATCACTTAGTGTCTGTGGCCCACATCTATTGTGCATGTACAGCTGTGCTGTGGTCTATATTAGATGCTTTTACCTTAATAGAAATTAGAGACTATAAGGAAGCTTTTGATGGTGACTTTATGTTCTCCTGCCTTCAATGGTAAACTCACAGCCGCAAAGTGTCAAATTTGAATACATTAAAACGTGTGGTTTCTTAGCTACATTTATTTGTTTACTCTGGTGGTGAGGATACCCTCTCTCTATTAATTAACATTTATGTCCAACCCTTATTTTTCTGTGCAGAGTTAACATCACTGTGTAGTTCAGGCTTGCTTGGAATTTACTGGACACCAAGACTGTCCTCAAATTTGCAATTGTCCTTCCTCTGTGTTCTAATCACAAGCATTGGAGAATTGTGCTACTATTAGAGTTGATAGTTATTTTATTCTAATACAATAATGCAAAACATTTTTGATGAGTTTGTAATGCCTCAAGAATTATTTTTGAAGCTTTATTTACTTATTTATTTATATTTGAAATTTACCAGTTTTAAAGATATTATTAGTCTTTAACTAGTAAAGATTGCCAACTCCTGCTATCAAACAAGTGAGATCATATGCAAGAGTTCTTTGTGAACTCTAAAGACTGAAAAAATACTTCATAATTAATGGTAAACTGTATCAGTTATAGTTAACCAGTCATGATGCAAGGGAAGGTTCCTTGTAACATTAGATATTTTCATCTTTGTGTCACTGATAGACATACAGCAGTGTGAGCACCATGGTGAAGCTCTCATGTGCACTGTACGGAGGACACTCTGGTCACAAAGAGACCAACTTTCTGATACCCAAGCAGAAGGAAAACAAATATACAAACCATTATTTTTATTACTGTGTCCACATAAATGTTCTAAGTCCATTTCAGCCTAGGTATTTCGAAAACACTCTGTTACTGGAAGCTCCCAGATTCTGTTAACATTGAAAGGGGGACCCAGAATTGCTCACAGATGAAAACTTCCTGAATTCTCAGCTGTGCTGATTTGAGTTTCCCTTCCTGGGAGCAGTAGGAGACAGAACAGTCACTGAGTTCTAGAAACTGTAAGATGTTCATAATTCAAACAGGGACTCCTTGGGTTCTGTGCCCCTACAGGATATATGGAAACCCAACCAATAACCAACAGATTACCAGGACAGTAACCATATAACTTGACTTCAAGTCTTTTGGAGGAGAATCAATATAGAACAATGCAATTTCTTATTCAAGTTCCACTCCTTACCTGTGTACTTTCCATAGTCTAAAACAGCCTTAGTTTTCCCACAGCATCTGTTCTGTTCCTCCTGAGTTTTGCAGCCTTCATACTCTGATGACTTTTTTTTCAATATTTTATCTGAGGCGCTGATATTTTGTGCAGTGATTTGATCAATGTTGTTTTGACATTTCATTAGCTTATGTTTATCTTGAAAAACTAAAATTAAAAAAGATATAACTGAAAATGGTTATTAAAACTAAAAGTTTAAATTTAAGATATAAGAAAAGGTCTCATATTGTTAACATATACCATTACTTCATTTGCTATTTTGCCATTTTAAAAAATAACATCTCAATTGACTCACTAAAAAGATGCAAACATCATTTTCTAGCATAAACTTCAGTATAAAGTAAATGATAAAGCAGAATTAAGTTATTGTTAAAGCTTATTACCTTCCAATCCCTTCAATTTTTTCTCTGCATAAAATTTACAAATAAATATCAAACTAATGAACTCAGTCAACCTTTAACATACTGAAAATGAGAATTAAGAAACATAAAGATATGGCACAATTCTCAAAGCACTAGATGGAAAATATAATATTCTTGTGTGTAGTTATATTTTAGTACCACCTGGGAGTTATTTCCTCCAAAGATGTGAAGGAATCCAACAGCGCTGAAGTTTTAACATCTCTGTACTCATCTAGTCTTTTTATGTAATCATGTCTTCAATATAGACTGGGCAAAAAATAAGAGAACACCATCATTAAAACATATTGTGTGAGGTAGCCCAGACCTGGAAAGACTAGCATGGGGTGTATTATGCACTTATAAGTGAACATTAACTGTAAATAGGGCAACTACATTATAGTCCACAGATACAGATAGACTAGGTAACAAGGTAGGTTCATGAGAAGATGCCTGGATCTCTCAGGGAAGGGAGAAAAAGAAGAGATTTTATAAGTGGACTGAGGACAGGTAGGGATGGAGGAAGATGTGCTAAAGAGAAGAATGATGAGGGTGGTTGGATTTCTGGCTCAGGGAGAGACCTGGCAAAAGGGAATTTTCTATTAATCTACAAGGATGACCCCAGCTAAGACTCTTGGCAATGGCAGATATGTAGCCTGAAATGACTGAGTCCTGTGATCTGCTAAAACTGCCAGTGAAAGAATTGAGATGGCAACTCAACCACATAACCTTTGACTATCGTCAGTTCTGCCAATGAGACAGGCATGGATAATGGTAGCCTAGAGATTGGGGGTATAACCAACCTATAACTGATCTGCCCTAAAATAAGAATAAGCCTATCCCTGACACTACCAGGACTCAATTGCTGGAACACCAGGACCCCAGAGACCTAGGATAGAGCCAGACAACTAGAGAAAAAAAGTCAATGTAATGATGCCTAGTAATATTCTACTAAAATCAGAATGATTCCTAGTTCAATTGTTTTCGGAGCGGTTTCATCCAGCAACTGATGTAAATAGAGACAGAGACCCTCAGCCAAACTTAAGATTAAGCTCCTGCTGAAGAAAGACAGGAACCAACGGGATCAAGGACTTCAGAAGAGAAGTAACAAAATCAACTACTCTTGACTCATGAGAGCTCACAGTACCTGAATAGACAATCAGGAAGCCTGCATGATAATTACTGGACACTTCTTATGTGGCATTTGTATAGCTTGGTCTTCTTGTGAAACACCTTACTGTGGGATTAACGGCTGTCTCTAACTCTTTTGTTGGCTTTGGGAAACCTATCCCTCATGTTGGGTCACACTTTCCAACCTTAATATAGGGTTAAATTGTGTTACTGCAACTTGATATGCCAATTTTTTGTTAATATTCATGGGAAACAGACTCTTTTCTGAACGGGAAAGGAGTAGGCATAAATGGGGGTTGGAGTAAGAAAAGAGTAGGGAGTCCCTGGGAGGAGAGGGGAGGGGAAATAGCAGACAGGAGGTACATAAAATAAATTTTTTTAGAAGTTGAAAAATTCTGTGTGAAGAGCTGTGCATTAAACTCCATGCTCCACAGAGGAAGCCATTCTTTAGTTCAGTCTTTGAAGTGGAAGACTTGATGAGGAGAGGTGTTGCGGGATTTCCCTCTGTATGCTGTGAATATCATTGGTAAATATGAAACTGGTTTGGCCTGATGGCTCAGTGGTTAAGAGCATCGCCTGCTCTTCCAAAGGTCCTGAGTTCAATTCCCAGCAACCACATGGTGGCTCACAACCATCTGTAATGATGTCTGGTGCCCTCTTCTGGCCTGCAGGCATACAGACAGACAGAATATTGTATACATAATAAATAAATATTTAAAAAAAAAAAGAGGGAAAAACTAAACTGATTGCTGGGAAAAGGGAGGCAGATTTGAGAGAAGCCATGTATCCCAGGCAGAGACAGAAGCCAGTCAGAACTTTACTTGGTAAGCCACAACCACATGTCAATACACAGGTTACTAGAAATGGGTTAAATTAATATGTAGGAGATATCAAATAGGAAGCTAGACCTATTAGGGCACACAGTGATTAAAATAATATAGTTCCTGTGTTGTTATTTTGGGGCTGAACAGCCAGAAAACAAACAATTGGACTCCTTCCAACAAAGAGGGGAAGATATTTAGAAGTATTATAATGTACTTTACATATGATATCCCAATAGAATGATGACTACTAAAATTACTAAATATATTTTGGCATATGAATTTGAATTTAACTATGTATTCTGTAACAAATAGAAAAGTATATAATTACATAATATGGAAGTACATTTTATGCTGTAATTGTTCAAACATGTAAATAAATTTGTTTAAATTATGCATCATGTTCTAAATGATAAAGGTTTCAATCTGATTCTGCAATCATTTTTCTATAAAAATATATTCTATGTATCTTGATACATTTCTTTCATAATGAATGTAAACAGACAATGTCAGGACCTTGACCATTTGATTTCTTTTAAATAATCATTTCCAAAGAAAGATATCATGTTTTTAAAGATATGAATATTATGAAGCTAATATTATGAGAAGATTCAGTGAAAATCACCATGGGGCCAATGGTAAAAACCACTAATTTTGTGGTTTTTATATAATTTCCCTTTGCAATTGGGCCCAGAAGTCAGTTAGTTTCTCTATTGTTATCCAACTGCTCATTTCAGGCAGTCTCACTTCTGGATTTCAAGGAGTAAGCCCAATGCTTTAGGCAAGTGTAGGTGGCACTCTGTGGAAATACATAGATATAAGTCACTGGATATTTTATACTAAAGGATTGAAATTATTCAGGAAAAACTTGCTTCTCCGAGGAACCCTTTGACAGATTCTTAAAAAGAAGGAGGAGATTGCAAAATCACAATTGTCTCTTAAGTATCAATCTCTTTGTAAAGACCCTGTGTCCTGACCCAGCCAGGAACAGGAATTAATTTCCTTGGAGATTTTACTGCATTGTTTTGCTCACATTATTGGTAAACCATATACAACCTTTGAAGGTCTTACTTTAAAAAAAAAATACCTGTACTCAGTACCTCACTATCCAAGGGTAAGAACAGAGTCTAGGATAATAAGTGACAAGTAAGAGTCTACAGTACTACTTCATCCTCATCATCTGTCTTCAAAATGGACAAGCTGCAGTCCTGGCAGGTCTGCTTACACCCACTCCAGTGTTTACTATCCATGATGAAATAACATTTTATGTCACAGCAGAACCAGTGTCCTTTAACATCTTTGTCCACAACAGAGAAGATGAATAATTAATTCTCTTATTCTCTGGTATTCTGTTATTAGAATAATGTATTTATTAAAGGTATGTAACTAAGTAAAATCTCACAGCTCTCAGAACTTGAGATTGTAGAAGGGTGAGAGACACCATACATACTCATGCTCTCTGTAGCAATATTTATAATAGCAATATGGGGAACAACTCAAGCATCCATTATAGATGAATCAGAGAAATCATAGCACATACACACAAAGGAAAACTCTATATCTTTTAAAGAAAAGTAAAATGGCCAGGCATGGTAGTTTATGCCTATAAACCTGATAATCCATAGGCTGAGGCAGGAGAATCAACACCAATTTGAGACCATCCTTAACTAATAAGTAAATTCTAGGCCAACCTTGGCGATACCATGAGCCTTGACTATGGAATTAAAATATTTCTCACATCTAATGCCCCCAAAGAAAAATCCTCACCTAACTGACCAACAGTTCAGTAATAATCTCCCAAGAGACTCCTGTCTGCTGTTCAGTTAGTGTCAGGACACAGCATCTGCCATGAGCATATTAAATTACTGAAGAGACAGCAGTGTCTTTGCATTATCCTCCCTTTCTCAGAAGACTACAAGAAATTTTGTCAGAGAAGCCTGGATGGATTTGAGGATGCAAAGTGAAACATTCCTGGCCCATGACCATACTTTATGATTCCACTCAGATGAGCTTCAGTGCCCAGGTTCAAGAAGCAGAAGCTTTGAGGATCCCAGGGGCGTGGGGAGTGGGAAATGAACATTTGCTGCTCTGAGGCCATTACATGTAGGACACGGTGCTAGATCTCCATTAATTAACAGAGCCCACAGTTGTTCAAAAGTGATTGTGCTCTCAGAGTTGTGCTGGGGTATGTTTTAAATCCTCTTTCCTTAAGACAACAAGTAAGAGACTCACAAGGAAGCTTTTGAAAGTGATGGACTTTTCTGGTGTCTGTAGAGATGCCTTCCATTGTACGCCGATATCCCCTTGCATGTCAAGTTAAATACATTAAAATGCTTGAAGTTTGAATAGCAATAGCAATTCAATATGATTGTTTTGTGAATTGTTGGAGTTGGCCTCTCTCTATCAATAAATTTTGTCTCTGACCTTTGTTCTGTGGAGTGTTATCACTGTGTAGTTCAGGCTTTCTTGGAATTTGCTGGGCTGCCCAGACTGTCTTCAAATATAAAATCCCCCCTGCCTTGGCCGTCTAATCAAAAGCATTACAGAATGGTGCTATAATTGGAAGTGATAGTTATTTTATTCTAAAATCATAACATAAAACATATTTTATTAATTTGGAATGTTTCAAAGATTTTTTGGTGCTTTTTTCATTCACATATTTTAATGCATCAGGTTAAAATATTATTTGTCCTTGTACAATGAGAATCTGCACTCCTATTGTGAATAGAGACTGTATGCAAAAGCTCTTGGTTAACATTAAAACCTGAATAAATGTTAACAATAATTGATAAGCAGTTAATTAATGAAAACCAGTCATAATGCAAGGTAAGGAAGGTTTCTCACAGCACATAACATTTTAATTCTTTTCCTATGACTAGTGGGATCCCTAACAGAAGTACATGAGTGTGGGCACCATTGTAAAGCTCCCACATGCTTGCGGGAAGTACGACTTGGTAACAAACTGGCAACATATTTGATACCAACTATTGAGGAAACACATACACACTTCTATTTATTACTGTAATAATTCAAATACCTTACTCTATTTCATACTAAATGTCTGGTAAATATACTCTTACTGAAAAATACCATGTTCTTAAAGAACATAGTTGGAGACTTGGATTTGCTCGTAAACTAAAGCATTAATTTTCAGGAGTGCTAACCTGTGAATCCATCTCTTGGAAGCAGTAGAAGAAAGAATAGCCACTGGGTTCTAGAACCTGTAAGATTGTCCTAATTCACACAGTAATTTCTAGGATTTCAGGCCCCTACATAAAATAAGGAAATCCAACTATTAAGGCACAGATCACCATCCTCATAAGTTGCTATCTGGACTTCAAAGCTTCTGGAGAAGAAACAATACAGAATAATGCAGTTCCTTTTTCAAGATCCCCTCATTACCTGTGTGCCCTATGCAAGTCAAAAAACAAACAAACAAAAACCAACCAAACAAACAAACAAAACTTATCTTCCCTACAGCATTTGTTTCATTCTCTGTTAAGGGACTCCAGTTCCCTTTGATGTTTGGGTCATCACACTCTCTAGGTTTATTTCTCAGCATTTTTTCATTAAGTATCTGTCCTTTTCCATGGTTTGATACATTAGAGTGAGGTTGTTTAGTGTTTTTTCCGGTTGATGTTTTTCTTTGCTATACTGAAGAACAAAACTTAGTAGTAGGTATAATACAAAAAAAAATGCTTATAATGAGTAAATATTGAAATTTAAGGTTAGAGAAAATCTTCAAGTTGACAGGAAATACATATCATTTCTTTAGTTGCTATTTTGAAACACAAAAAGCAGCTCTTCATTTAACTCACTATAAGAATGGAAACATGAACTTATCACAATTGGCAGCTTCAGTGTAAAGTAGATAAAATAGCTAAGAAATATTATGATGCAAGCACCTTATGTTCTGATTACTTCAATTTTTTGTAGCAAAAAAACTTACGAATAAATATTTAAGTAAAATAGTCAGAGAAACAATACAGTTTGGAAATTTGAACTAAGAAACATGAAGTAACACCACAGTTATCATTAGAACAGATGGAGTACCCACAGGAGAAGAGACAATCATATGCAGATTTGCAGCTTTGTTGGAGCTTAGCCCATCAGTGGTTTTCTCTACGGATGTGAGGACATCAAACAAAAGGTAAAGCTGAAGTTCTACAACTTCTAACTTCTGTGTACAGATTCCAACTTTTCACTTAACCATGTCCTTGATATAAGATTGTGACAGAAATCCACAAAACAACATAATTAATTTTGCACTGCTACTTTTTAAAGGCTGTGTGTGTAAGATTCATAATCACCCAAGCAGAAAGCAGAATATCAGCAATACACATGTTATCACTGGGAATATTATTAGGAGTAAGACAAGTAACCCCAGAGCCAAGAGTTCAGGAGCCCAGGGGAAAAAAAAAACTTACAAGTTCTAGGCCACCTGGGATGTCACCTGATGGCAGACAAAATAATGGACAAAGTATGACCTCTTTGGCATAATTAGTGTCTATTGGCATTGCCTAGTAAAATGATGTATGTGAATTACTCACTGTATGCCAGCCATAGTGCGATTGCCGTCATCAGAAGTAAGCAAAGGATCCCAAGAGCCACTGCAATGAGATGTACGGAGATTGTAAGAGATATAACTCTAAAGACATCAAAATTGGTAAGAGAATTATCCCCAGGACCATCCCATGGTTCACCAGTAGCCGAAAGATTGTAAAATACAGAGACTCAAGACAGGGAGGGTACATTCAGCAATCTCAAAAATAGCATAACCTAAGCAAGACTAGCCCAACCCCAGCCAAAGAGAATATGCAAATAAGGACAGGGGAAAGCTTTACATGATTCCAGCCAATTGATGACAGGTGATAGAGAAAATAAATCTCTTCTAGGATTGAGCCCTTAATTGGATATCTAATACCAGTGGTCAGCTCTAAAATACATGCATGTGAACAGTAATAAATGGAATGTCAGATTGAATATATAAACACATGTAAACATATTACTAAAATTAAAGGGAAAGGAATCAATAAAGACAATACATCAAAGTAGGAGCATTAGGAGGAACTGGAAGGTTAACAGAGAAAGGGGAACGGGATATAATAATAACGAATAAAGACGATCAGTAAATTATATTTACTTGTATCCACATGTCATAAAGAAACCCTTTATTTTATATAATTAATACATTTTAATGAGCTCTAAATAGTTTACATATCAGATTTCTAGATGGCAGACAACTATTCTGCTTATTCCCTACATATAGAAGGAGTTCTTTAGGAGTTTAGATAAGTTTTGCCCATTCAGCCTTGAACTCTCAGTTTTCCTGACTCCATCTCTAGGTAGCTGGAATGACAGGCTTGAACTGCCTCTTCCAGGTGCACGGTTTGTTCATCTTACAAAGCACTGAAGGCATAAGCACGATGCAGGTACAGAACTCCAAACTGTAATTAGCAGCCCACTAAAGAGATCACAACTCAGCGTGAAGAAGAAGGAAAGATCAATCTTGACAAACTTTGAGAAGAAGGTAGTCAGTCTAAAAATTCTGAACTCTATTAAGTTCCATCTTAAAAAATTCTTAGAAGTCAGCTCTTTTTCTTTCTATCAATTATGTTTTTCTCAGAAAATAAGCTATCTATCCTTGTGACTTAAGGTCTTGGGTTCTAGGGTTCTGAGTCTTATTATCACCACACTAATATAGCAGAAGTTTTCAGCTTAGACATTGAATGGGACAATATTTGAACGACAAGGGAATCAGAGTAATGACTTTGACGTCCCTTCTGACCTGACTATTGATCCTGATGATTGGCATTGGAATATCTTGTTTACAAAGAGATATGCTTTTAACGCATACTTTTCTTTTCTTTTTTTGTTCGTTTTGTTTTATTTTTTCAAGACTGGGTTTCTCTATAGCTTTTGAGCCTCCCCTGAGCCAAGTTCTTATAGACCAGGCTGGCATCAAATTCATAGAGATCTGCCTGCCTTTGCCTCCTTAGGTCTGGGACTAAGGTGTGTACCTCCACTGTCCAGCTATGCTTTTCATTTCTTTAAGATTTTATTACTTTAGAAAATTTGGTGTTTCTTCGGAATGTAGTTCACTTCTAAAGGCCTCATATTTTAAATCATAATTTGATAAAATCAATTCAAAGCTGATGTTTTCTCAAATTTATAAAAATGTATTCAAGGCAGGCTAGTTGGCTCACAACTGTAATCCCATCTTTTGAGCATCTGAGCTGGGATAATCAAGGATTCTGAGCCACTTTTTGCCACACAGCACAGTTAATATCAGTCCTGGCTACTTGAGACCCTGACAAAAATAATGACAAATAAATTATTGATTTTTTCAGTGTCAAATTTTACTTTTTTAATAAATGCTTCTAAATCTTCACTTCTTCCAGCAGTGATCACCTATTATCAGTCAATAATCATCAGAGAGTTTGCAATGTCTGGTGTGTACAGTGCCTAGGAGGAGAGCACTCACCTTTCTGGCAACCCTCTCTGGGACCGTGAGTCTCATCCTGACTGGCTGGACTCTGTGACTCTGAAGAGGACTCAAAAACTCTTGAGTTTGAATATATCACTTGCTGATTCCTCATTTTGGGCAAAAGCAAGAAGGCTTAAATTAAAATATTGTCTTGGGATGATGTCTAGGTAAAGAAATAATTAAAATGTCCAAGTTTAAAACATTCCAGAATTATAGGGTGGAAGATTATTAACTCCTTAAAAGATCTGAATACTGTAAAAAGTGTGGAAGGTGGCAGGCTTCCAAAACACATGATAATCAATGATCAAATTATTAAATCATAAGTACTTATGATTTATCTTGTCTCTTCCATTAAACAGTATTTGAAGGGGCAATGAATAAACAGGTCATATTAAAAATTTTTGGTGATCTCAATTCATTTCAAGTATATCTAACACGTTTTCACGGATGACATTTTCTAAACTCAATTACAATTTCATGAATTCCCTAAAAATAAAATGTCTTCCTATTATAAAATTCTATAAAGTGCACAAGAAACTATATAAACCACTTGAACTAATCACCAATTAATTAATTCTACTGATCACTGTATATCACACACACACACAACAAAAATCAGCACAATAAAAGAAATTCTTCTCTTGAAACTAAATTACAACTTTCACAGGCAGACCTAATACAGTCCTAATATGATCTTTCCTATCTCTGTTACTGTCATGCCGGCCATTTGTGACTGAATGGTATTTCTCTAGAATAAGTATGATCCTGTGTAGCGGTGTCTGAAGGAATCAAAATTGCTGTTACCTATAGCCCATCCAGGTGGTGATGAAGGTGGAGGAAACTGGGGATGTAGAACAAGTTGTCCTTCCCTGTTCTGGTTCCCCTCAGAAGCTCCAAATGAAACACAGAAGAGAGTCCCTTCTGCAAGTTACTCCAGCGCTTAAAGTTCTGCCCCTCCTCTCACCAAAGTGAAAAGAGGAAATTGTATCTTGAGAGCTGATACTGAAAGATAGAAATCATGAACTATGAATTCCTGTACATGAGATGTGGATCACATTTGTAACCAGTATTTCATGACTGAAAGGATAAAGGAAGATACATTTTGAGAAAACACTGCCAATATTTTCAGCTAAAATATAATGTGATTAAAAGAAGCCATTGTTTAGAAGAAATGACTGAAACTGCTCTATATGAATATAAGGGTATATAGAATGAATGGGAGACTAAGTTCTTCAGTTCCATATTTTAATAATTTTCAGGAATTTTATCTTAGATTTATATTCATGAATATTTCAGAGGAAATGTCACAGTTTATTTTATTTTTTTATTGAGAAAAGGAAGAAAAAAAAACAAGTTTCCGTCTCCTCCCAGCCTCCCATTTCCCTCCTCCTCCTCCCACCCTTCCCCCCTCCCCGCACTCCTCTCCCCCTCCCTCTCCAGTCCAAAGAGCAGTCAGGGTGCCCTGCCCTGTGGTAAGTCTTAGGTCCTCCCCCCTTCGTCCATATCTTGGAAAGTGAACATCCAAACTGGCTAGGCTCCCACAAAGCCAGCACATTAAGTAGGATCAAAACCCCTTGCCATTGTCCTTGGCTTCTCATCA
>NW_004949144.1:1532691-1541939 GCF_000317375.1 Microtus ochrogaster
AAGACAGGCACCTACTCAGAGTAAAGGGCTGGGAAAAGGCTTATCAAGCAAATGGACCTAAGAAACAAGCAGGTGTGGCCATACTAATCTCTAACAAAGTTGACTTCAAACTTAAATCAATCAGAAGAGATGGAGAGGGGCATTTTATACTCATAACAGTTTATTTTTTTTAATTTTGTCTATTGAAGTCAATGTATATTAGGAATGCCATAATAAAGTCACATTCCCATTGTGATTTTCTTCGTGTTTACTGATCTACCCTTTAATCCACACGTGTTTACAATGAAAGTTGATGTATTTCCACATTAGGTGGTTTCATTGCTGTCATTTCTATGAGGCTGGGCTATTAAACCCAATCTCTTTCACGTCCTCCACAAGAGATGAACTGTGAGCTACGTGTTCATCTTTGAGGACTTGCTTATTTGTTTGTTTGCTGGTTTGTTATTTTTGGTTCTATTTCAGGCAGAATCATGCTGTATACTAATAATGGTCTGGAATTCATTATGCAGCCCAGGCTGGATTCAAATTCAATATTTTCCTGCATCATCCTCCTTGGTTCTGTGTAACAGATATACATTACTTGAACAGTTGACACAACGAATGTGTGTGTGTGTGTGTGTGTGTGTGTGTGTGTGATGTGTATGATGACTGCAATATGACTTATATAAACAAAAGCTGACATGCAACAAGGCATGATAATACACTGGTGCATTCCAAGAACACAGGCAAGAGAATAATCAGAAGTGCACGGACAGATTGGTCTACTATGTATTGAGTTTCAGAACACCTACAGCTATTAAGTGAGACGTTATCTGTAAAGCACCCCGCCTCTCTGACAGCAGGTGTCACAAAGTAAGCCCATGAATCTCATTCATTGTTCTACACATGTGAATCTGCTACTATCACCCTTCACTTTGTGTCATGGGTCGGCAAATGTTAGGCCTCACCCCAAATGATGACAAATTTTATCTTCTGTTTATTATGAAGCTGAGTTTCTTATAAAGTCTTCAAAGGAAGATGATTACATTAAAGATCCAGTCTTTGCACAGCTAATTTATAGACACACTGCAGTTCTTTGATCAAAGTAGAGAACAAAAAGGATGTATGAAACTTAGTCACAATCAGCTAATAAAACAGAAAGTTGAGAAATTTAAAATGTTTTCCATTTTCTTTAATTGTTTTTTTCTAACTTGACCTTTGTGCAAAAGCACATACAGATAAACATATATTCCATTATATATCTATGTTTCTGGATCCTTGCTGCTAGAAACACTTTTATTTGGAAAGCCGCATCATGTGCCCACTCACTTCTGATGAGACTGCAACTAGGAAGCTGTGTACATCAGTACAATCACACCTTCTAACCTGTGGTCACACCCTCAGCCCACAGCAGGCTTTATCGTTTCATCTCTGAAAGCTGCTCTTCCTGCTCAAGCTGAGGAGGTTATATGGAATAGCTAAAAGTCCACTGAGAAGTTTGGTTTGAAACACTACGCTGGGGAAACTGTTTTCTTGGTTAGTTTCACAACTGATATTACTTCTCTTCAGAGGCTAAAGGTTGACACCACTAAACTTCACACTTCTTAAAGCAAGAAAAACAAAAAAGAAAAAAAATCCTATTTTAAGATTTCCTGTGCCATAGTCACCTGATGTGTCCTAGCATTTATAATCAGAGCTGTACTTATACTCTGTGTTATTGTGCCTACCCAAACACTGTTTCCCTATAGTGCTAGTGTGTCTTGCTGGTCCAGAAGCACCAAGAGCAAGGAATTGAGAAAGACATTTTGTGAATTCAGTAAGAGTAATAAAGGGGACTCTAAATGGTTTCAAATGAATAACTAGGCTCTTCCATATTGGGGAATGAAATCTGTAACTAAGTTTTTTGCCTCTTCAGTTCCAGTCCACTCAATATATCATAGGTCTGAGAAGAGATTCTCCAACTCCACTACATCCTCTGTGGAGTCTGCAGGCTCAGATCATCCTTCTCAAAGCCTTCTTTCTTTTACATTTAATTTTTTTCTGACACATGGTCTGATGTAGTCCATTATGGCCCAGAACTGACTTTGTAGGTGAGATAGGCCTGACCTCCTGATTCTCCTCCCTCCAATTTGTGATTTTTTTGTTTACAGTAGAAGCCACTTGGTTCCAGCCCTCACATCATTCTTTCACTTTGTTTATATTATATTATGATGAGTTGTTTTATTCTGGCTAGTTATCCAGTAAGCCTGGGAATTCATCTATTTAAACAATCAAAGGGATCTGTGGTGCAACTTGCACCTTAGCTCTTCAAAGCACTCTCACACATTTTAAGTGAAGACACAGGTTTCTAATAGTTCAATATGCAAATAATATTGTCTATTGTTTGTATTCTTGATAAAAAATGTTCACATAGTGGACTGGATACTTGGCTAAGCAGGTAAGAGCACTGGCTGCTCTGCCCAAGGACACAATTTTGATTCCCTGAACCCACACAGGGCTTAAGAACTATCTGTATGCTCTGTTTCAGGGTCTTTGACTTCATCCCTAACATTGAGGAGTAATAAGTTCATTATCTGGTACACAGACACACATGCAGGCAAAACAACCATACCTATAAAATAGTTTGTTTTTTTTTAAAAACTGTTCACATACAGACCAGCTTGGCATTGCTTAAATACTTGCCTGTCCGCTTCACAGTACAAAGAGCCACAGAACCTGGAGAGTTAAAAGAAAACTGAGTTAATAAGAGGTTATAGAAGAGTCTGTTGAACGCACCATTTTCTCGTCTTTCTTGCTTTTCTCAGTTGTTACATTGGGTGCACAGTGGTAATATGCTCAATAATACAGTGAGAAGATGTGGTTATGAGCATGGAAAAGAAAATTCCTAATGTATCCAGTGAAAAACAAAACAAAAATCCTGAAAATATTGAATAATTTACCAAGGTTGAACCATAAAAGGAAGGCTTTAAAAAGAACATTAATTTTAGTTTTATAAATTAACAGATAAATTCAAAATAGTGAAAGACAAATTATCATTAAAAATTATCAATATGTGTAGGACATAAGTCAGAATATTGTGATGTGGGGGTGTCTTCTTTCTATCTATTGCTTTCATTGATTAATTAATAAATAGAACTGCTTGGCCTGATAGGGCAGAATATAGATAGGTGGAGTAGACCGAACAGAATGCTGGCAAGAAGGGAAGTGAGCCAGACACAATGGAGCCAGCCGCCAGGTCAGACATGCTGAATTTTTTCTGGTAAGCCACCACCTGTGGTACTACAAAGATTAGTAGTAATGGGTTAATCAAGATGTAAGAGTTAGCCAGTAAGAGGCTGGAGCTAATGGGCCAAACAGTGTTTAAATGAATACAGTTTGTGTGTTGTTATTTCGGGTGTAAAGCTAGCTGTGCAGGAGCTGGGCAGGACGAAAAGCAGGCATGCTCATCTCCTCACTACAATAGTGGGAGAAATAAAGACCTCACCCAGTGGTGAATGAAGACACACCATGAGTTCAAACATTTGTTTTCTCTTTGAGAATTCTTTGCTTAGACCTGTATCCCGCTGTTAATTGTTCTGTTTTCCTTCTCTTTGAATATTTATTTATTTTACAACCTAAACTCCGATTCTCCTTCCCAGTCCCTTCCCTTACTTCTCCTCTACCCCTCCCCATCCACTCCTCCATTTCTATTGAAAAATAGGCAGGCCTCCCATGGATAACAAGATAACATGGCTAATTAAGTTACTGTAAAACTGAGTGCTTCCTCTTTTATTAAGGCTGGACAAATCAACCCAGTATGAGAAGTAGGGTCCCAAAAGCCAGTAAAAGAAACAGACCTTTCTCCTACTGTTAGGAATTCCACAAGAAGAACAAACAATACAATATATATGTAGAGGTCTTAGATAAGTTCCTTGCATGCTTCCTGATAGTTGGATTAGATTCTGTGAGCTCCTATAAATCCAGTTTAGTTGATTCTGTTTTTTTGTGTGTGTGTGTGTGATATGCTTGATCCCTCTGACTTCTATAATCCCTCCCTCCTCTCTTCATCAGCATTCCCAAGATTAGCATAAAGTTGGGTATAGGTCTCTGCATCTATTTCCACAAGTTTGCTGGATGAAGCTTTTCTGGTAACAAGTGGCATAAGCACCAATTCCAGCACATCTAATAGACAGAATAGACTGTAGGTCAAAGATTGTACGGTTGGGTTGATGCCTAATCCTTTCACTGCAAGTCTTCCCTGATCACAGGAGATCCCAGATCAGGCTACGTTACGGGTAGGAGACTTAGCTGAGGTCATCCTTGTAGATTCCTGGGAGTTTACATTGCACCAGCTTTCTACACAACCCTGAAAAGCCTGAAATCTAGCAGCTGTCTCTTTCAATACTTTCGTCCACTCCCACCTGATCCCTTATGGGTCCATTCCCACCTGCCCCCAGTCTACCCATGAAATCTCTTCTATTCCCCTATCCAGGGAGAGCTGATCAATGCCCCTGAGTCCTTCCTGTTACTTATCATCTCTGAGTCTGTGGATTGTATCATATTTATCCTTTACTTTTTAGGTAATATTCACTTTCAAGTGAGTACTAACAATGTTTGTTTGCCATAAGTTCCTGTGTTGAAGTTTTGATCATCAGGTGCACAGTAGCATTGTGTTCAAAACTACAGGAAATTCTGCTAATTTTAGTGACTAGATCTTTGAAATCTTCCCCAAGATCAAATTCACACTGCTTCTTAGGGGTGACCGTGTTCTCCAGAGTTCCCTGGTATGAAAACCATAGAGGATTCTTCTCTACTTTTGGTTTTCTATCTTTACCATTTGATTTCTCCATTTTCCATATATTTCCATGTGGTTCCTTCACTGTGCCTCCTGCCATGTTGATAAGCAGATAGAGCTCCAAGTTGTGTACCTCATACCTTCCAGACTGTGAGCCTAATGCACCTCTTTTCTTGATAAATCATTCAGCCTTGGGTATTTGATAACAACAGTGATTAAAATTGTTAAACTGCATTGATTGATTTGTTTCCCTTTTAACATCTTAAAAACTAAATTTATTTTTAGAATTTCCTAACGATTTAGAATGCCTTTTGACTACATTCATCCTCACCACTTTGTCTCCTTCCCATCCTCTGTCAACACTTTTTTATTTCTAAATGTCTTTTTCCAATTCTGGTATCTTTTTGTTTAGTTTTGTACTTCACTGATTTATTTGTTTCTTCTCTGGGGTCCCTATATCTGGCCTGCCTCTGGAAAAGTCAAAATATTCTTCTAACCTTGTAGACCATGGTATGGAGCCCAGGAAAGGGGATGCAGTCTAAGGCTGTTGGGAGGGGTAAAAGATTTTAGTGGGCACTGTTTTACCTTGGATCTTCTTGATACTCTAGCCTCTGGAAAAGCTCTAATGTGGGTATGGGCCCTAATGTGGAGCCCCAGGTAACATATGCATTTGGGGACTGCAGGGTTGATTTTAGGCAGTGTTAGTGAATGGTGAGCAGTGTTTTACCTAGATTATCTGGATCCCACCTGGCCCCTGATAAAGCCTAAGACTTCTTCAAAAGTAGTAGGCTGGTATATGGAGCCCAGGAGTGGCAGTGCAGTCTGGGGTTGTTGGGCAGGCATAAAGAGATTAAATTGGGAGGTGTCCCGTACATACAAGGGATCCCTAGAACCAACCTGGACTTCAGGAAAGCTGCTGAGTCTGGGGTTCATAGATTTGCCGTCTGCTCAGGTAAAACTTAAGTCTTCTTCTGTAGTTGCAGGCCAAGACATGGGAGTACACATTTATATAGCCACTTTGAAAATCAGTACTGCAGTTCCTCAGAAAACCAGGAATCAAGCTACCATAAGATCAAACTATACCACTTTCAAGCATTTATGCAAAGGATGTCCATTCATACCAGAAGGAAACTTTCTCAACTATGTTCATAGCATCTTTGTTTGTAATAGCAAGAATGTCTAAATCATCTAGATGGCCCGCAATTAAGGAAAGGATAAAGAAAATGTAGGACATTTATACAATAAAGTATTTCTCAACTGTTAAAAGCAATGACATCAGAAAATCTGAAGGAAAATTGGTTGATTTGAAAAAGTCTTTCTGAGTGAGGTAACCCAGATTGGAAAAAGATGAATATGGTATATGTTCTATCATAAGAAGAGATTAATTGTAAAATCAAGGATAAATGACACTGAGATACTAGGTAACAAAGAGTCTTCTAAAGGGGACACCCAGATCTCCCTGAGAAGGGGAAAGAGAAAAGGTATCATGAATAAAATGCAAACAGGTGTGTATAAATAAGAATTCAGATTTGGGGGCATAAAGATTGCAAGTACTGAAAAAGACTACTGGAAAGAGGGACCATTTCATGGTCAGGCAAAAACCTGATGTGAGAGAAAATCCCACGAATATACAAAGATGACCTCAGCTAAGATTCTTAGGAATAAGGAATAAGTAACCTGCACTGGCCATCTCCTGTGAGCAGACCAGGCTTCAAAGGGAGGGAGTGGGAAAAAAACCCAGTCCCATAAACTTTGTCCTATAGCCTGCACCATGTCTTGGCTGTTCTGGATTAAGGGTGGCCTAGAGATTGGGGTTTCTATTGTTGTCATGAAACACGATGACCAAAAAGAAAGTTGAAAGGACAATGTTTATTTGTCTTACACTTCAGCATTGCTATTCATCATCAAAGGAAGTCAGGACAAAACTGAACCCTGGCAGGAAGCAGAAGGCAGAAGCTGATGCACAGGCCATGGATAGGTGCTGCTTACTGGAAGTTTCCCATAACTTGTTCAGTCTGCTTTCTTATAGAACACAGGATCATCAGTCCAGGGGGTCATACCACCTCTAAAGGACTGAGCCCTCTCTATTGGTCACTAATTAAGAGAAGGTTCTATAGGCTTGTCTACAGCCAGATCATTTTGAGGAACATTCTCTCATGAGGTGCTCTCCTCTCAGATGAGTCTAGCTTCTGTCAAAATAACATAAAAGTAACCTGCACTATGGGTTGGGAAGATATTTACATGTTTATAAACTCATATTTCGAATGACTAACAGTTTTGACGTTTAATTACACTCCAAGCTCAAATTTGATATTTTTAATATCAGGGTCAAAAATGAAGGCATCATAAGTCTATAACCATTTTAGACATAAAGAACATTACAAGTGAAAACAAAAATGATAGTGAATTTGAAGAAATATTAATACTGATATAACTGAGAAAACTGAGAATTTTTAGTATGGAGTATGGAATAGATCATATGACTAGGTCAATACTTAATTTCTTGAGTTTTATCATTTTAGTATGATGTTATAATTTAGATATTTTAGAAAATATTTATGGACAGTTTAGTATTATTATTACCCCCATCATTATTATTATGCTTCATAAGACAGAGTTTATCTGTAGCCCATGATGGCCTGAAGCATATGATGTAGCCCAGACTGCATTCAAACTCAAGTACTCATAAGATTATAAGTTTGTGCCATGACATCCATCTGGACTCAAAGAGTATTACTGTATCTAGGAGATTTCAACTCATCAACAATTGATCAGACAGACTGGGAAAGAGAGAGAGGAAAGAGAAGACAAGAAGAAAGGAGAAGAAGAGAGAGAGAGAGAGAGAGAGAGAGAGAGAGAGAGAGAGAGCGCAAAATGACAAAACTAAGCAACCAACTGAGAAATAGAACCCTGAAACTGTATCCTACTTCTTAATTGTGGTGTCAAAGCAGTGGAATATTGAAATGGTTTATCATAGTGATGATGAGTTACTTGTGCTATTTATCTGGGTTCTGCATTTCTTTCTTTGTGACATTCAGGAAACAAAGGAGTGATTCCTTAAGGCTTGGAACAAAGAGCATTCGTTCTCCAGATGAAAGTTCTGTATTTTAGTAGGAAGTAAGGTGAATTGTGCTGTGTAGTTAGATTTAAGGAGAACATTCATTTCTTTTCCAGCTCATTGCCATATTTGCTTGGCTGACTGAGTCCTGTGGTTAAAACTTTCAGTCATTAAGGTGTCACAAATCATCACAGGATATCAGCAAAGATGATAAGATATTCCAGTTTTTACTTTCCCTTCATACTGTACAGTGAACCAGGAAATCTATCCATTCTCTTTTCACAGATGCAGGGGTGTTTTGCAGCACAGTCACTTTCCTGTATTCCTCGAAAACTGAGTTCTGCACAGCGTCCATTTTCTTTTAATAATTTTAATTTCATCAAATCACTATAATACAAAACATATAATGTACAGTTATTAAAATATGAATCTTTTACTGTTGTATTCAATGATATTAAGAACAATGTTTATTGACTAAAATATACAGAATATGGACTTAATTGTAAGTATTTTGCTAAAAGTTCTTTTGTTTTCTCTAAACGTATTTAGAAATGTGTTGGTCCAGTGACATGGCTCAGTGCATGGAAACCATTGCTACCAAATCTGACAACCCGATTTCAAACCTGAGATCCAACATACTAGAAAAAGAAAAGTGAATCCTTCAATTGCATTTTAATACCGATGTGTTGTGCCTGTGGCACACAGTTGTATACATTCATATAAAGAAATAAATATAAAAAAACAAGAATGGTCTCTTGATTACAAATCAACTCCTTATATATTCCACTCTGTTAATTTTTCATCTTCAAGTAAATATAGTTTTAGCTATCACCAAAAGATAATTTCACAGTACATCTGATTTCCTATTATTCTTTTTGGAATAAAGACATTTTAAAAATAAAAAATAAAGTAAACATGGAACACAGGACAAGGTCCCATGATTTTGGCAACACTGAGTTTTCACAAGGCTAGGGTGATGAGAATCTGTGTCAAAGAAGGTAAAACAGTGAATAAAATTTTACTTTATTGGCTGAGATGTCAAAGGTATAAACCTTCAACAAAAGTTCACCATTTTTGAGTCCTTGATTCAAGTTGTTAAAAATAAAATATTTAGATTTACCACTGGAACATCAAAAGACATAAATTATGCTAATTGGTATTTGGGGCATAGACAGAACAGGTAAGATAAAGTAGAAATGAGCACACACATTAGTTAATCATGAGGTATGATTATGGGTACAATCAGTTAAGCATGTGTATTGAATGTCGACAAAGAGGAAAAGACCCAGGAGACAGTAACTATTCATACAAAAAGAGGATCATGGGATGTACTCATTCATAATTGGTTTCTAGCCATAAATAAAGGTCACTGAGTCTATAATTTGTGATCCTAAAGAAGCTAAATAAGAAGGTGAACCCAAAGAAAAACATTTAGTT
>NW_004949144.1:1544574-1561930 GCF_000317375.1 Microtus ochrogaster
CAAATATGAGTGAGTACATCCCATGTTTTTCTTTTTGGGTCTGGCTTACCTCACTCAGGATACACATGGATCGTCTTGAGTTCTAAACTTTACTTCCATAGTAATGCCTACCGCAACCTCTACACAAGAAACACAAGTTAACTTCACAGCTGCTTACTAGGTCCATTAGAAACAGGTGTCTAAACTACTGCATTTTCACACTGGAGAAAATGCCTGTGGTGGTGAAAGAAATCTACCTCCAGGCTTTCAAACTGAATCCTCAAGTGTGGCCCTAGTACTTATATCACCTTCAGTGGAGAGTTCTGTATTATAGTCATGGTCTACAAAGATGTTTTAACCTGAATGCAGGTATCCTCTCAGTCACTGATACCTCACACCAAATGTTTCTACGTGCCCATCTCTGACTCTGTATAGTGCTTTAGTCTATAAATATATTCACTAACTCTGTGGCCAACTATAGTGTGAAATAGCATCAATTCTAGTGCTTGGGAGGTAGATGTAAAAGAATCGGGGCTAGCAAGTATAAAATGATACTTAAAATATAAAAAGCAAAACTAATAAAAGCAAAAATATTCTGTGTTCTTTGAATATATTATAACATCTTTTAAGAGTGTCTGTATCCTGGCCATCTCTGTGACAGCCTGCTTGAGAGTGTACTTGAAGGAGAGAGGAACTTAATTTTCTGTATATTTGTAAATTAGCTGTCCACTTTTGCAGGATCATGTTTAAATAGATGAGAGCCAGACCTGTCATGTTCCTAGACAGTGAATGAAATATTCCTGAGTGTGAATATCAGGCTTCAGATAGTTTTGTGTCTGTTGGCGAAGAAACTCAGTAAATACAACAAAGAAAATGACATCATGAGGAAAAGCCAGCAGAAATAGTACATTAAACCCATAGAACTTTAGACACTGGGATTACCAACTAACACATGTGAAATCGAAATGGTTGATATCTGTCCAGAGAAAAAGGACCATACAGGCAGAGTCACACCTGTCCACAGTTGTATCACCTGAGAGATGGAGACAAAAATATCAAGAGTCCATGGCCAACATGGGAAAAGGTAATCTCTATATAAAAACAACAAAATCAATATAAATTAAAATGATACCAAAGACAATTAAAACATAATTAGCTCCTCCTTTGCTTCTGGGACTGTTAACTTGTACAATCACTTAGGATATCAACATGGTTCTTTCTCAGAAAATGGATAATCAATCTACGTCAAGAGCTAGATATATGCTTCTCTTGGTCTTATGCACAACGGATAATCCTTCCTACCACAAAGAATTCTCCATACTACCAAAAAGGGCATTCTCATTTACATTCATAGTGGCTTAGTTTATAATAGTTGAAAATTGAAAATAGCATAGACATCCATCACAAAAAGAATTGATAGAGAAAATGTGGTAAATTTTCACAATGGAGTAGTGTGAAGCTGTTAAAAACAAGGACATCAGTAAACTTTCCCCAAAATGGATGGAACTTGAAAAGATCATTCAGAGGGAGATAACCCAGATCCAGAAAGAAACATGGTATATACTGACTTATAGGTGGATTTTAGCCGTAAACGAAAAGATACCTATGCTTCAATACACAGATTCATGAAGTTAAGTAATAAGGAGGGCTCAAATTCAGGGGGCTTGCACAACAAATCTCACTGTGAATTGGAAATAGAATAGTCCTCATGGGTGGATTGTTGTAGGTGGGCATGGGAACAGGAGCAATCAGGTTTGGGGAAGATGGCAGATGAGAGTACTGGGAAAGACAACTGGAATGAGGGTCATTTGTGGTGTGAGTTAGAAACCTAGTGCAATGGAATCTCCCAGGAATCAGTGAGGGTGACCTCAGTCAGAATTCCTAGCAGTGGGGTATACAGAGTCTGAACAGGCTATTTCCTGTAACAAGGCAAGACATTTAGTGGAAGAGTTGAGACCACATCCCAATCCCATAACCTCTGATCAACAATTTTCAGTGTCTATCAGAGATACTGGGGTAAAAATGATGCAGAAGAAATTAGAATGGACAGTCAATGAATGGTTGAGTGTAATATCCATGCCATGAGAGGGATCCTATCCCTAAAACTGCCTGCGGATGGACAGGCCAGAGACCAAGGTGAGAGCCTAAAATGACTCTCAAAAATGTCAGTGAAATGACTCCTATTGATATTCTGCTATATTGATATATTGTTGCCTAGTTCAATTACACTGGGTGCAGCAACAGATGGAAATGTGAAGAGACACAGAGCAAAACTTTAGGAAATCCTTGGGGTATCCTGTGGAAGAGGGGAAGAATGACTGTGAGCATCAGTGGCACCAAGGATACCATAAGAAAACCACAGAATCAACTGCACTGTGGTCATAGGGACTCACATAGACTAAACAAAACGCAGGGAGCCTGCATGGGAGTGATGAGGGTCCTCTGCATATGTCCGACAGTTGTTTGGCTTGGTCTTCTTATGTGTCTTCTAACAGTGAAAGCAGGGCTTTTCTCTGACTATGTTACCTGTCTTTGGGACCTGAATTCTGTGGGACTATGGTCTGTACCCTGTCACATGTATTTTAATAAAACACTTATTGGTCAGTAGCATGGCAGGAAGTATGGGTGGGGTGACCAGGCAGAAAGTAGAGGTGGTT
Organism: Microtus ochrogaster; assembly: GCF_000317375.1. NCBI lineage: Eukaryota > Metazoa > Chordata > Mammalia > Rodentia > Cricetidae > Microtus > Microtus ochrogaster. The sequence goes on from NW_004949144.1 coordinate 1,547,211, forward strand.
CAATAAGAACAGGAGAATTCAGGGAAGAGGAAAAGAGGCAGTCTGCGGTCTTCATCCAGATACAGTGGATGCAAGATGAGAACAACTCACTGGTAAATGTACCAAGCCATGTGGCTAACATAGACAAGAATGAAGGGTCAAATTAAGATATAAGAATATGTTAATAAGAAATCTGAGCTAATAGGCCAACCAGTGTGTAATTAATTTAGTAGACCTCTGTGTATTTCTCTCGGACTTATTGGCTGCGGGACCAGGTGGGACAGAAATTTCTGTCAACAAATGGTGTCAATGTGGACAGTCAAATCCACTTAAATCCTGACAGTCCTTGGGAAGTAATTCTAGAAACAAAAGAACAGAGTTGTGTATGGCTTCTTAGTAGCAGCATTTTCTCCAGAGGGCTTTGTTTGCAGGAGGCAAGTGTGTCTTATTTTAGAAAGGCTTCCTGACAAAGCTTTATCTGCAAAATAATGCAGCCATTTTAATTGTCTGCTGGCCATTCCTTGTGCCTCCTCCCTTCTTCTTACCAATGTCCTCTGTGCCTGGGAATCCTGCCTAGCTGTTGGCCAATCAGTTTTTTTATTGAACCAGTAATAGCCACACATCTTCACAGTGTACAAAAAGAAGGACCCTTTCCTCATACCGGGTTGCCTTATCCAGCTTCAATTGGAAACAAGATGCCTACATGGGAGGAGGACTGCCCTTTTTAGAAGAGAAAGGAGGGGGAATAGATTAGAGCTTGGAAGAGAAAGAGAAATGGAAGAGGGAATAAAAGGAGATGAGGGAGGGAGGGAAGAGTGTAACTGGACTGGAAGAAAATAGTTAATTAATTAAAATTATTTTATTTATTTATTTTTGCTTTTTTAAAGAAAGGTTTCTCTGTGCAACAGCTCTGACTACTAGTTTGTGGACAAGTTTGATATTAAATTCACAGAGAAATGCTTGTGTCTCCCACCATGTACTGGGATTAAAGGTGTGCACCCCCACCACGTGGCAAAAAAAAATTTTAAAAATAGAAAAATAGGCAGCCCTTAAAAATAAACAGTATTTTCTTTTTTTTCTCTTTGTATAGTCACATTGTAAGAATTGGATAATAAACACTGTGTTTTTTAAATATATACACATACATAAATACACATACATATAGTTATATACACACACATATATACATATGTTTTCCAATCTTATTTGAGGACAAACACAGAATTCCTATGAGAGAAATTTCAATATTAGTATTTCTAAAACCATCAATAAGCATGAGGAATTCATATATGTGAAATGCAAATAGAGTGATGAATTCTGAGGATTAAAAGATCAAATGACAATAGCACTGGGGGATGAAAAAGAGGCGAGGAAAACAGGTGTATTAACTGAAGTTAAGGATCTATAAAAGGACTTACAGACCACCATTAGTTAATAGACTTGTGTTTGGACAACACAATGCAGGATCTTTTTTATTTTGGTAGGTTTTTTTTGTTTGTTTTTGTGTGTCTTTGTATGTGTATTTAAACATTTTTGTCTGATTGGGTTTTTTGTTTGATTTGATTGTCATTTTTTTTTTTTGGAGAACAAAGGAAAGAACTTGATTTTAGATGGTCAGGGATGTGAGAAGAATGTGGGATATATTAGCTTTTGGGAAAGGTGGTCAACATATAGTCAATTGAAAATGTAATTGAAAATGAAAATATGACCAAAAATGAATAACAAAAAACATAATTATTAAGAGAAAATCAAAGTATAAAGCAGGAGACCAACGTAGGGGAATTACTGGTCAGAGAGACCACAGAGGTCACCAAAAAAACACAGCATTTTGCCATTGCCCTTGGTTAACACCCCTTGTAAGATCGTAAGATCTGTACTCTGAAGACAGCACAGAATTTGTTTTCAGGACATAGAGAAATCAATTTCAAATCAATCAGGAAACAACTTTACCTGAGCTAGTTTTCAAAGGATGACAAGGTGCTGCTGGAGTAGAAAAGATATTAACGATCTTACCCAGCACTGAACCCAGCATGCTACAATACTGGCCTGTGAGGCAAGATGGGCCCAGTGGTACCATTATTATGGGATAACTGACTGCTTTCTTATTGGAGTTGAGATTTTTAATACACGAACGATAATGTTTGGTATTGTAATTCAAATCAAAACCCCATGATTGTGGAGGTCAAGGGCCCTAAGGTGGAACCTGCTACAATTATTTTGTTAAGTGGGCATGTAGCTAACTGCTTTCCACCTTGGTCAAAGAAGCTTCTTTTGCAGTAGGCAGTAATCTGCACAGAGCAAGAGAAGCAGTCAAAGTTCAGAAGAGAAGAAAAATGTGTTTAGCGTCACAGTGACATCAACTTCTTCCCCCTCAAAACCACCGCAAGTCTCTGGGAACAACAGGGCAGAGGAAGTGGAAAAATATGAGAGCCAATTGAAGCTCTGTGCAGTCCTGCCATCTGGACATGACAAGGCTTTCCTACTCACAAACTCACAGCAGCTGTGGTTACCTATGTGAGACTTGAACAAGATCAAACTGGGCGACATTCCAGCATAGATGGGGAGGGATCCTCCATCTTTTAATGAGTGACTATTGTTAGGTGACAACTGCTGGAAATGGTAGATACATTTCTTATTAATATTTTGGCCAGGTATCCTTTCTCCAGTGAATGGCCATTAAACATGTACCAGGGAAAATTTTGGGTACAGTAAGAGGAAACCTGAGAGGGCAAATAGGGGATAGATAGAATAATATTTAAATTTGTATATATATATATATGAGATTTTTAATAATTATTATTTATAAAGAAAATCAACAGTTTTCTGCCATGTCAGAAATGAGCAAGCTCAGAGCTTATAGACTAAAGCACCTTGAAATGTAAAGTAGATATGTATACATATAAATATATATGTATATATATTTCTATATTTATAAATTAGCAATTATATAAAATTACTACAGAAACAGGTCATGAATGTTTAAGATACTCACACTAATTGTATCTTCCTTGAAGATCAAATCACTTCACATTATCTTAAACTTTGGGTCTTTTTTGTTGTGCCTTGTGCATCTTACAACACACAATCCTGAGCTGTGTTCAGTATTACATCACTGGCCATCAGCTCCTACACATTTCTATTTCCTGTCTATCACTTGCTCAGATACTGTCTTCTGCTTCTTTTCCCTACCCCTGAGCTTCATAGAAAATGAGAAAAGTCATGTATAATGAGAGAAAAGCCTTTGCACACAATCCTACCAACTCTGGCACCAGTGTTAGAATTGAAGGGTTCAGGAAACTCACAGTTTAGATGTGCCATTATCAATCCATCCCCATACGCTTTTGCTTACTTCATAAGACAATCCAATCCAGAAAGTGTCTCTAGTAAACTGGTACTTTAGAAACTTCTGTAAGGAAAATAAAAATTTATCTTACGATAAAATTTTTCTGTTTGATAAGAAAAGAACAGCTATCACAGGTTCCTGATATCCTTACTTCATCTCTTTTCTGTCCTGTCCTCCAGCCCTTCAGTTCCTCCAAGTTCATTTTTAAAGTGATTTCTCATGTTATATCAGAGCCAGACAGTTACATAAGTTATTTAAATGAAGCTTTAAGTGTCTAGATATTACTTTCATGAAAAGATTTACATCTGTGATTCTCAGAGAAAGGCTCAGTGTGTAGCCAAGACTGGCCTTGAACTCACATTCTCCCTGCTTCAATCACTAAATGCACATTGCAATTCCAGCTCCTTATGTAAGTTTGATGCTTCATGAAATTATACAAATTCATATTTCAGAAGACTATGGAGGCATGTGAGAAGCGTTCATCTTAAGTGAACCCCGGCTTCAAACCAAATTCATTAAGATGAAATATATCATGAAAAGCTGTGCATTATTCTCCATGTTCTAGTGAGAAAGCCATGCTTTTTTTCAGATTTAAAAGTGACAGAACTTGAGGAAGTGTGAGGTTGTGGAAGAAATTAATGTGTCTTGCATGTGACATAGTTGGCTGTGATGGCTAATAAAACTATTGACTATATTTTAGGGTATGATTTTAAATTTATCTATATTTACTGTATCAAATGGAAAATTATATCATTACTTCACATAAAAAAGTAATTTATGCTGTAATTATTCAGCATGTATTACATTTGTGGAGTATTATTCCTCATGTTCTAAGTGAAAAAGATTTCAGGTGGACCATTCAATCATTTCTCTAGAAAAAGAACTTCTATGTATTTGAAGAGATTTCTTTCTTTGTTTTATTTTTGATATTTTTTTTTTTTGGATTTTTGAGACAGGTTTTCACTCTAGCTTTGAATCCAGTTCTGGAGCTAGCTCTTGTAAATCAGGTGCTTTTGAACTCACAGAGATCTCTCTGCCTCTGCCTCCTCAGTTCTGGGATCTAAGGATGAGCCATACTGCCTGACTTTGAAAAAGTTTCTATACTGGAAATGTAAACATCTAATGTCAGTATCTTGGCCACTTGTTTTCCCTTAATTCTCATTTCTAAAGATAGATAACATTTTGTGAGACATTAGAATATCATGAGTTAAGTATGGACAGATTCAGTGAAAATCAGCATGCTTCTAACCAGAAAAATTATTTAATTCCATGGTTTTCATATAATCTACACTTTGCAGGTTGGCCCATTGGTCAGTTACATTTCCCACTGCCATCCAATTACTCATCTCAGGCAGTCTCACTTCTGGGTTCCAAAGAAAAACCCAAGACAGTTGCCTTTCTGTGTGTAGCTGGCCCTCTATGGAGACACATAACTGTCAGTCACAGAACGTGCTGTAATAAAATAATAACATCATCAGGGAAAACATGTTGCTCTGAGTGACTCTCTTGCAGATTCACGAGAAACAGGGGAGTTTGCAAAGACAGCTGTCTCTTTAGTAGAGCCTCCCCATAACAGACTCCATGTCCTGAAAACTAATCTAGAACTAGGAGGGGCATCTTGAGAGACCCTTACTGAAGTATTTGCTCTTATTAAAGGCAACTATATCTAATCCTTGAAGGTCTCTCTTTCAATAAACCTGCCTGGGGTTAATATTTCATTATCCAAGATTTAGAAACAGAGTCTAAGAGAATAAATGGGCATGTTGAGAGTCTACAGTACCAGTTCATCTTCATCATCTATCTTCAAAAGGGATAAGCTGCAGTCCTGGCAGGTCTGTTTACAGTCATTCCAGTGTTTATTGTCCATGATGAAATAATAACATTTTATTCCACAGCAGAACAAGCGTGCTTCAGCACATTTGCCTACATCAGAGAAATAATTGTGAAAATCTTAATTTTCTATTATTAGAACAATGTATTTATTACGCATTTATAACTGAGTAAAATCTCATAGCTCTCAGAAATTGAGATTCTAGAATGCTGAGTGAACCCTCTATACCTGTGCTCTATGCAGCACCATTTATAATAAAAATGTGAATATAATTTAAGTGTTCATTATGGATGAATCAATAGAAAAAAATGTAGCATGTATACACAAACAAATACTATCTATCCTTGAAAGGGAAGTAAATCCAGCGGGGCATGGCTTATGTCCATAAGCCCATTTCTATTTAAGCCAAGGCAGGAAGTTCACCTCCAGTTTGAGGTCAGCCTTGGTTAAACAGTGAATTCCAGGCCAGCCTTGCCTATATAGTATATTCCAAGTGAGCTTTGGTTATCCAATGAAACCATACCTAACACCTAGCACCTAATAACACCTATAAGTCTATCAGGTAACTCCTGACTGCTGATCACTTAGTGTCTGTGGCCCACATCTATTGTGCATGTACAGCTGTGCTGTGGTCTATATTAGATGCTTTTACCTTAATAGAAATTAGAGACTATAAGGAAGCTTTTGATGGTGACTTTATGTTCTCCTGCCTTCAATGGTAAACTCACAGCCGCAAAGTGTCAAATTTGAATACATTAAAACGTGTGGTTTCTTAGCTACATTTATTTGTTTACTCTGGTGGTGAGGATACCCTCTCTCTATTAATTAACATTTATGTCCAACCCTTATTTTTCTGTGCAGAGTTAACATCACTGTGTAGTTCAGGCTTGCTTGGAATTTACTGGACACCAAGACTGTCCTCAAATTTGCAATTGTCCTTCCTCTGTGTTCTAATCACAAGCATTGGAGAATTGTGCTAAAATTTAGAGATGATAGTTATTTTATTCTAATACAATAAGGCAAAACATTTTTGATGAGTTTGGAATGCCTCAAGGATTATTTTTGAAGCTTTATTTACTTATTTATTTATATTTGAAATTTACCAGTTTTAAAGATATTATTAGTCTTTAACTAGTAAAGATTGCCAACTCCTGCTATCAAACAAGTGAGATCATATGCAAGAGTTCTTTGTGAACTCTAAAGACTGAAAAAATACTTCATAATTAATGGTAAACTGTATCAGTTATAGTTAACCAGTCATGATGCAAGGGAAGGTTCCTTGTAACATTAGATATTTTCATCTTTGTGTCACTGATAGACATACAGCAGTGTGAGCACCATGGTGAAGCTCTCATGTGCACTGTACGGAGGACACTCTGGTCACAAAGAGACCAACTTTCTGATACCCAAGCAGAAGGAAAACAAACATACAAACAATTATTTTTATTACTGTGTCCACATAAATGTTCTAAGTCCATTTCAGCCTAGGTATTTCAAAAACACTCTGTTACTGGAAGCTCCCAGATTCTGTTAACATTGAAAGGGGGACCCAGAATTGCACACAGATGAAAACTTCCTGAATTCTCAGCTGTGCTGATTTGAGCTTCCCTTCCTGGGAGCAGTAGGAGACATAACAGTCACTGAGTTCTAGAAACTGTAAGATGTTCCTAATTCAAACAGGGATTTCCGGGGTTCTGAGCCCCTACAAGATATAAAGAAACCCATTTTTAACCCATAGACCATCAGGACTGTAACCGGACTTCAAATCTTTTCGAGAAGAATCAGTACAGAACAACAAGTTTCCCTCCTTACCTGTGTACTTTCCATAATCTAAAACAGTCTTAGTTTTTCCACAGCATCTGTTCTGTTCCTCCTGATTTTTGCAGCCTTCATACTCTGATGATTTATTTGTCAATATTTTATTTGAGGCGCTGATATTTTGTACAGTGCTTTGATTGAGGTTGTTTTGATCATATTTTTCTTGACTACATTGAAAAACTAAAATTAAAAAGGATATAACAGAAAATGGTTATTAATGCTAAATATTGAAATTTAAGATATAAGAAAAGGCCTCATGTTGATAATATATGCCATTACTTCAATTGCTATTTTGACATTTGAAAAAATAACATCTCAATTGACTCCCTATAGAGACGGAAACATCAGTTTCTATCAGAAACTTCAGTATAAAGTAAATGTAAATCAGAATTAAATTATAGTGGAAGCATATTACCTTCCAATCCCTTCAATTTTTCTCCACACAAAACTTACAAATAAATATCTACCTAATGAACTCAGTCAAACTTTAACATACACAAAAATGTGAATTAAGAAACATATAGGTATGGCACAATTCTCAAAGCATCAGATGGAATAAATAATATCCTTGTGTGTAGTTACATTTTAGAACAGCCTGGGAGTTATATCCTTCAGGGATGTTAAGGAATCTAACAGGGTTGGAGTTTTAAAGTCTCTGTATACATCTGGTCTTTTCACACAATCATGTCTTCAATATAGACTGAGGAAAAAAAGAAATCCATCATTTCTTTTGTACAGCTGTTTCTCACAGATTGTTTAAGATTCACAATCACCTGAGCTCAGAAGGCAGACTATCACCAAGTTCTCAGAATGAACATTACCACTAATGAGAAAGTACAAAAGCTCTCAACAGCCCCCAAATTAATGAAACAGGTGTAGAGAAAGGGTGTAGAGAAACAGGTGTAGTGTGCCCGGAATAAAATCAACCTAAGTCCAGAGTTATGTGGCACATCCCCTGATTATAATCAGCACAATGGACAGAATGTGTTGACTGCATAGTTAGTGTTCGAAGTTATTGCTTAGGCAGAAAGGCAAAGAAGATACATGCCAGTTACTCACTGAGTGTCACCAACACTGCCACTGTCACCAGCAGAATAAAACAAAGGATTCCAAGAGGTATCACAATGAATTGCCAAGGTGTTGACGATTCTTAAATCACAAAGCAAAGCAAAAAAGTCATTATTGTGAAGAGCATGATCTAATACTGATAATAATTTTGTGTAGCGTGGAAACAAGGGGATATTGGTCTCTAAATATTTTACAGAAGTCCATCAGACAAACAGACTGAACACTTGCATTCAAAATTCTAACTTTCTACGTAAATGTAAATATTGCAGAAATCCTACATGTGTAAAGCTTCACTTGATTTTAAACCTTCTTAAAATATTTGATCTTACATTATCAATCTTCTTAACTCAACCTAGAAATAGCTGGATGCCAGGCATGTGCCCCTCACCAAGTACTACAGGATCAAAAATGCATCCTTCAGAAAGCATTGGGGACACAGACACAATCCAAGTAAAAGATGATAAAATGGAGCATGCAGTCTGCCAAGGGAGCACAATTGAGGATGTGTAGGAAGGGAAGAGGGATGGATGTTCTTGAGAACTGTAGGGAACCATGGTGGTTCTGGAGCTGACCCGTATGCAGGTACATTCTTGAAAAAGACAAAAGTTAACTCTCTCTATTTTTTTCTGTAAGTTCTATTTTCTCCAGATAATACAAAACATCTTCATTTATCTGAAGTATTGGGAATCTGAAAGTCAAGCCTCTGGTTATCACCATGTCAAATAAGTTAATGTTTGCAACTGAGAGTTCATTGGTGACATTATATACAGAGTGAAGAGAAAAACAGAATAGATTTTTTTTAAATTAATAAGCTTATAACTCCTTTGACATTTTCAAAAACAAATAATGCAGTTTAGTCAGCTCCATCCTCACTACTCCCTCTAGATCTCTCTCTCTCTCTCTCTCTCTCTCTCTCTCTCTCTCTCTCTCTCTCTCTCTTTCTCCCCCTCTCTTCCTCTGCCCCTTCTTTCCAGGAAGAGACTCCCTCAATTGATGGACTAAGTTTGTTGTTTCATTATATTAGAGGTTGTAAATATTTGAGACAATTAAAACATCCACTGTTAGAATAAAAGTATTGTTTCTAATGCATATTTTTGCATTTCCTTGAGATCTAATTTCTCTAGAATATCTGGTGTTTCTAAGGACTCTACTGTTACTTTTAAAGGTTCCAGAATTGTTCTTTACAAGACTAAAAACTCAATCTCTTAATTGTTTCTCAAATTTGACAGATTATATTTACTTCTTCCTTCTCCATTCTCATAATTGTTTCCTTACAGTCTCCCATTGTTCTACTTTGCCCATCTAGCTTGCTTTTGTTACTAGCTAACAACTAGAAATAGGATTATTGCTGAGTGGTGGTGGCACACACCTTTAATCCCAGGACTCAGGATGGAGAGACAGGTGGATCTCTGAGTTTGAGGCCAGCCTGTTCTACAGCTTATGTTTTAGGAGAAACAAGTCTACACAGAGAAAACTTGCATTGAAAAAAAAACCTAACTAACTAAATAAACAAATAAAATGAAACAGACTTTTGCCAGACTTGATTGTACATGCCTTTAATTCAAACACTTGGGAGACAGAGGCAGGAAGTTCAGTTTGATCTCAAGGCCAGCCTGATCTACAAAGTGAAGTCTAGAACAGTTAAAACTATTAAGTAGGGAAATCCCGTCTCAAAAAACAAGCAACAACAACCACAGCAACAAAAGTAGGATTACTGTTTTTAATGTCAGTCAGTAGGATATTATTGTCAAAATTAGCAGTTTGTGTTGAATTAAGAACAGGTAAATTTTTTTTATTTTATTTATTTTTATTTTAAATTTATTTATTTATTAAGGATTTCTGCCTCCTCCCCGCCACCGCCTCCCATTTCCCTCCCCCTCCCCCGATCAAGTTCCCCTCCCTCATCAGCTTGAAGAGCAATCAGGGTTCCCTGACCTGTTTGGAAGCCCAAGGGCAGCCCACCTCTATCCAGGTCTAGTAAGGTGAGCATCCAAACTTCCTGGGCTCCCCCAAAGCCAGTATGTGCAGTAGGATCAAAAACCCACTGCCATTATTCTTGAGTTCTCAGTAGTCCTCATTGTCCGCTATGTTCAGCTAGTTCGGTTTTATCCCATGCTTTTTCAGACCCAGGCCAGCTGGCCTTGGTGAGTTCCTGATAGAACATCCCCATTGTCTCAGTGTGTGGGTGTACCCCTCGCGGTCCTGAGTTCCTTGCTCGTGCTCCCTCTCCTTCTGCTCCTGATTTGGACCTTAAGATTTCTGTCCTGTGCTCCAATGTGGGTCTCTGTCTCTGTCTCATTTCATCGCCTGATGAAGGTTAATATTCAGGAGGATGCCTATATGTTTGTCTTTGGATTCACCTTCTTATTTAGCTTCTCTAGGAATGTGAATTATAAGCTCAATGTCCTTTATTTATGGCTAGAAACCAAATATGAGTGACTACATTAAATGCTTAAAACACTTACCTCTATGGACAGTTTCTCTGGACCTTTGTGTCTCATCAGGCCTTCGGTTCTGCAACTCTGAAGACCTATGGAATCTCACAGTTGTGTAAGTGATCTCCTTGTCAGTCATCTTGGGAATATATGAAGTGTGGTCTATGTACAAATTTGATCTTGAGAGATTTACAAAGAACAAGGTAAAATGTTCTCCTTCACGAAAATACCTGGATCTGATGCTGCAATGCAATAGAAAAAGATGGTGTCTAATTAATTACTTTAATGATCCAAACAACCTAAATCACATGGACTGGTCCTGATTTCCACTAGAGATGAGAACCCTTTGTGGATTTCTGTCATTTATACATCTAATTGCCACAGGAGTTTTTATTAGGAAATACAGAAAAATTAAAAATTTACTAGCATGTCAATGTAATATTGACACAGTACATATATAAAAAGGTTACACAAAATTGGCACTACCACAAATCCTTGAAATGCCTTTAAACTACCAATTAAAATAAAATTCAAGGCTTTCTGAATAAATAAAAACCTTTGCTTTAAAATTATTTACATGGCTTGATAAACACATTAATGAATATAAAAATGTTTTTGTTGGCTTTTCAGTCATATGTGACTATCAGAATTTTCCAAGCACTATCTTTGAAGCAATATTTGAATGTTAATACTACTTACTGGTGATTAACATTATGGGCTCCCAGTACATAAATATCTCTTGTGTTAAAGCCCAAACACCTGATATGTCCACCTTCTTCACCTAGCACACCCTCACATTCTTCTCCAGGGTCTGGCCTACTAAATGGATGCTACTGGGAAAATCCTACTGAGTGGGTTAGCACAAACTCAGAAAGACAAATGCTCCACGTTCTTTCACATCTAAGGCTTCTGGCTCCACATATTCATACATGATACAAAACCTGAGTGGCTACAGCAACCAGAAAAATAGAAAGTGTCATTACATAGGTAGGTATGGAAGCAATAGAGAGGGTAATAGCAGGATATGACCTGAAGTTTTAATCTCAAATCATTCCATGTATATTATCATTTCACATATAATATTGTAGTATATGATATTTTCAGAGGAGCATATATTTAAATAAATTTTATCATTAATAGTCATTAGTTCATGCTCATAAAGGTACAGTCTGGTAATAGATACCAATATATTACTAAATAGTAAATATTTATAACTCACCTTGACCATTACCTTCATAACTGAGATGGTAGCCAATAGATAATAGGAAAGCAAACTGCATGGATTGATGTTTCACTAGTGTTAATTTATGAAGTTTTCTGAAATTATTTAAATTTCCCCTAATTTCTTAAGTAAAAGGAATCTTTCTATTATATACATATATTTAATTTTTATTTATTATTATTGTGTTGGATAGGTGCCTGTGTCATTGTGTACATGTGTGCAGAGGAGAACTTTACTGAATGAGTCCACTCCTTCCACGTTTTGTGGGTTTCAGAGATCAACTCAGGTAGTCAGTCAGACTTGTATAGTAAGTATCTTTACACACTGAGCCATCTTACCTGGTTGCTATTATGACTTCTTCAAGATGGATAATATAAAAATATTTGACCCAGTTAAAGAGTAATGAACTCCATAGATCCCTTCACTTTACTTACTTAGCACACAGTATGAGACATAGTATACTCAGAAAGAAAACAATCAGTGCCCAACTCCAATTTTCACATGCCACCAAAGTTAACAAAATCTAACACATCCCCGCTCTTAAGTTATAAACACCTAAAATTCTCTAGTGTATGTGATTATATGATAGAAAAATAATAATAACATTTGTTACCTGTGTCTCTACCAGGAAGCAATTCCTGTGAGTGAGTTGATCCTCCAAGTTAGGGACAAGCTGGCCTTTCCTGGCCTGGATTCTCTCAGAGCTCCAGGAGAAAAGTCAGAATGAAGTCGTCTCTGAGTGATACTCAAGCTCATGAATTTTAGCCCCTCCTCTTGACAAAAACAAAAAGAGGAAATTGTACGATGAAAGCTGATGCTGATGGAGAAGAAAGAACCAAGCTACCATATCGGTCAGTCCAGATGATGTCCGTAATCAATATTTGAAGATTGGAGAAATACACATAACTGTGAGAAAGTAAAACCAGTGTCCCTAGCAAAAACACTAGTAAAAAGAGGTGCAGTTACTCCACTCTTAATTTTGTAATAGGTTGATTGAAGTTTTTTTCTAACATTACTATTTGAAAATACATTAAAATTACTTTTCATTTTTGAATTATGTTTATTACACCTAAGTGTGCCCTAGGAATTTCTGTAAGGCACTAATATTTTTGCTATAAAACTCTTACTAAAAGTTAGCTTCTTATTCGTAGAGAATGTTTACAGTGGTCTTTTATGTTATACCATATGGAGTGGTCTCATTGCTGAGTTTTTCATAGATGTGTTATATCAAATCTAAAATATTCTGCATACTCTTCAAATATTCTAAGACTGAGCAAGAGACTCAGTCTTTGTTTATTGTTTTGAGATTTTTGGTGGGTTTCTTTTGACAGTTGTTATATCATACTTATTATGCATCCTAGGCTGGCCTAAAACTCTGAGTCCTTTGGACTTAATCTCTTCAGTGCTGGATATTTAGCTATCTGCCACCATACAAAGTTATATTATGTTTCTAATTTAACTTTTTAATAAGTAATAAGCATTTTCATTTTGTAAATATTGATTTACAAAATTTTAAAGACATAATTATTAATCATTTCTGCACACTATAAATTAAGTAAGTAGATATCTCCTACTGTTGAATATTTAAATTATTTACACTATTTTGTTGGTTGTTAACTTAAAAATCATATGGGCTATACTTTAGAACATACTTAGGAAGATATTTTATATGTCAAGTCATGGGATCAAAGGAGACAGACATTTAATGAGCTATAGTATAGATTATCACACACACTATAAATCATTTGTAGTCTACCAGTTGTGTGTGAAAATATTCACAATTACTTTGTTTAAAGCTGAAATAAGCTGATTTTTTTCTCTATGAGTTTTACTTATAAAGTTTGTGATGAGAATTCCTGCAAAGAAGCTGTGTCAGTGAAGACTGATTTGCTCATTACTAATTAAAACTACAGTGGAGAAGTTGGGATTCTGTAGACACGGAGACTAACTACTTTACTACATGATAGTTCTAGCTCCTACACAGCCATGCTTTGGCCATCTACAACAGAACTGACATCCTGTAACTAATAGATAAAGACTTTGTGAAACCTATTAACTTAGCAGATCGCTAACTTCCACCAAACTGAAAGCTAAGCATGTCTTCTGATGTCATATAGAAAACTTCCTCCATATTGCTTTAAACAACTTTCTGTTGCCCATCAATATATCTTAAATTTGCCTTGATTTATAACTTTCTCAGTTCTGCAAAATTAAAGAAACTTCATGAAACTACTTCCACTTTGGAATATGGACCATGGTCACTTAAAGTGACTCCTGAAGAAACTATCTTTTATTACTTTAAAGGAAAAAGCTGGTTTTTGCATCAACAGGACTTCCTTCAAAGCTCTTGGTGAATTCGCACATTCTTCTACTGAATGCTGACTTTAGAAACATCATTTGGGATTGGGGTACAATTCAAGGAAGGGCTTTGCTTGACACATATAAAGGCCCAGACTAGGCCCCAAACAGCACAATGGTGATGGTGGGAATGATGATGATGATGATAATGATGATGATGATGATGATAGAGGAAGGAGGGAAACAAGGCTATTTGATTCCTATAATCTATTGCCATTGGCTAACCTTTATCAGAATGTCTCAATAAACTTTATTTTCATTTGATTATAGAATTTCTAACCTGATGGTTTGTTTTTGATGAATCTAATATCAATTGTACATCAGATCAAGTGACAGGAATTAGTGGAACACTGGAGAATGGGGAATGGGCTAGAAAAAAGAAAAGGAACTGATGAAGCAATGGAAAGTCTGACCCCCAGTTGACTATAGCAGAGGTGAACTTCCTACTTCTCTCTCTTAATTTGAAAGAGCAACATCAGAGAGAAAGACACCATGCAACAGAGCTCAGGTAGAGAGTTGTTTTATTGGGGGAAAGTGAATGGAAAAATGGAAAAAAGGTGGAGAGAAGGAAGGGAGACCAGTCTCTGGGGACACGAGTGTCAGAAGAGAAGAGAGAGAGAGAGAGAGAGAGAGAGAGAGAGAGAGAGAGAGAGAGAGAGAGAGAGA
>NW_004949144.1:1562030-1574996 GCF_000317375.1 Microtus ochrogaster
AGAGAGAGAGAGAGAGAGAGAGAGAGAGAGAGAGAGAGAGAGAGAGAGGAGGAGAGGAGAAGAGAAGAAGAGAAGAGAGAAAGAGACTAGAAATGGGCAAGGCACATCCTTTAAAATGGAGTGTAGTGAATGTGGACAGGAGTTGCTCTTAATGATTGCCGCTGAGGATGTATTCTGTCATGTCCCCAAGTGAAGGCCAGTACAGATGCCTGACTACTAACATCTCTTGCTTTACTTACTTCTAGCCAGCCTTTAATTCTCAGTCCCTTAGTCTTCATTCATTTCCATCTCCTACGTTTCCTACTAACTATTTCACAAAGCTGCTTGTGTCTTACATGGTCAGTTGCAATCTCTTTACATGGCTCCTTTTGTAGACTTAAAAAAATTAAAATTTATTATTATTATGTCTAATGAGTGTGTGTGAGTTTGAATACATTCATGTCATGGCTTGCTAGGGAGGGTAAGAGGACAACTTTGGGAATTAATATTTTTCTTCCACTTTGGGTTCCATGGATCAAATTTGGGGAGGTTATCAGGCTTGTTTGTCCAGTGCTTTTACTCAAGGAGACATTTCACAGGGCCATTTCATGGTTTTTAAACCATTATCTCAGAGTCATGACTCAAATCTACCATTATTATATACCAGATTTCTCCAAAAACAGTTCACAGACATGAATTCATCTCAACAGTGTAAGACAGGTTCATTGGGTGATTCCAGAGTGCCTCTAGCTAGTCACATTTATCTCTATTCCCAGTAGATCAGCATTGAGTAGTAGGGCCCAGGGGAGCCCCTTCTTCTTCCGTAGGTGACTATGGGGAGCACCTGACTGTGTGGACCTAGTGCTACTGCTCATAGGCACAGCAGCTATGACTAAGCAGGTTCTTTGTCTAACCACCTTCAACAACTCTATATCACCCACACTATTTTTTTTTGTTTGATTCTTGTTTGTTTTTTCAAGACAGGGTTTCTCTGTAGCTTTGGAGCCTGTCCCGGAACTGACTCTTGTAGACCAGGATGGTCTTGAACTCATAGAGGTCCACCTGCCTCTGCCTCCCGAGTGCTGGGATTAAAGGAGTGTGCTACCACCACCCAGCTTCACCTACACATCTTTTAAGTGACATCCCAGATCTGATTCTTTCTGAAGAAAAGTGATAGTTCTCACTCTTCTCTTCTATGTATCCAGTAACCTATCCTGTACCCTTGCTCGGAGATGTGGTGGCTGTGGAGTCAGTGCAGCCTACTGCTTCATTTATGACTAGTCTGAAACAGAACATGCAGATTTTCCTGATGAGTAATCCTGGTCTCATTTTGTAGTGATTTTACAAAAACAACACCAGAAGTCCAGGTCACATGATGTGAGACTAAATTATTTGCTAGACATCCTATGTCTCCTATGGTAACACACTAAGTTTTACTGTTGATGTTAATGATCAAAAGTTACCTACTTAAGCACAGACTCTGCCCAAAGAACATAAGCAAAGAAATCACCCAGTTCTACCCTCTGAACTCTGTTCAACTAAGCCCTGGATTTCTTGAATAAATGTAAATTATTGAGCATAAATATCATTAGAAAATAGAGTCAATTCAGATCAAATTGACTGACAATTCCACTGTGATTCTTTGACCAAAGGGCAGCACAAAACAGAAAATAACCAAAATTCATCCCAACAGACTAGTGAAGCAGAGATGTTAAAAACTTGAAGAAAATTTTTGTTTTCTTGAATTTTGCCTCGAAATTCATTGTTTTGTGCAAAAATACCCAAACATAGATGCTCAAGTATCTATTTACTTCTCTGGATTCTTTGCTGTGAAAGCCTTTATTTGTTAAACCACAACTTCCTGTTCCTTTATGTTGAAACACATAAGTCTAGTCACACATTGAAACCAATGGGTCCTTCAGACCTCAGTGGCCTCATCATTTCACAGTACAAATAGATTTTCCTGTCCCAGGCTGAGGTGAAATTTTACTGGTAGTACTGGCTAGTCCTGGTCAACTTCACACCTCTTGGTGCTTCTGCCTTAAGGTGGAACTTTCACAAAATTGAAATAGGGTAAACATCACACCTCTTAAGAAAACAGAAAGAGCTCTATTTTGAGATTTCCTGTGACCATAACCACATGTGTCCTGGCATTTACAATAACAAATTTTCTAATACTCTGTGTTATCATGTCTACCCACATAGTCTTGCTGAGCTGCAAGCAGTGAGGGGGAGGAAATTTAAAGGATGCTTCAGGAACTCAGTAAGAGTGATAAAAAGGGTTTCACATGAATATATGGACTCTGATACAGAGACACAAAGCTTATAGAGGAGAAAACAGTTAAATATCAACACATAATACCTTTTTAGTCCCTGTTCTCTACTGTATCATAGCTCAGAGGAGTGATTTGAAGACAACTCCACTGCATCTCTGTGGAGTTAGCACGCTCAGCTTATCCACTTCAAAACACTATTTATTTTAAATTTAATTTTCTTTTTTTTTATTTCTGATGAGTGGTCTGATATGGTTCAAGATGGCCTAGAACTGACTATGTAGCTGAGAAAGGCCTAGACTCTTAATCCTCCTCCCTCCAACTTTGAGTTCCAGGATTACAGTGTGAACCACCATCTCCAGTCCTTACATCATCTATTTACTTTTGATTGTGTATATTTTGATTTTGTATATTTTGATTTTGATGTGATGCTTATCCTAGTTCATTATCCAGTAGCCCTAGGAATCCAGCTATTGAAACAATCAAATGGTTCTGTAGTTCAATTTGCCCACTAGCCTTTTATAACAGCTCTCACACATTTTAAGACATCTGAGTCTAATAGTAATATATCCAAATAACCTCTGTTATCATTTATAGTCCTGATAATAATATGGTATAGCTATATTCTTAGTCCCTACTCTTCAAGAAACCCCAGTTTTGATACCTAACACCCAAATGGAGTTAACATCTTGAGAACTTTTTGTCTAAACACCTTTATTATGGTTTGTTTTCATTTCAATTTGTCACATATTAGAATCAGCTGATGTTAGAGCTAGCCTTTCCAGGCTTTCATAATGGACTAAGAAACAGGTGCTCTCCAGGAATCTTAATGATGTTTGGTGCTACACTGGGATGACTGGGGTACCTAGCTATGTGAACTGAGAACTATTGATTAATGAGCTTCCCCAGTGATAGATGATCACTCTGGAACTGCTCTAAATGTGGAGACAGCAGCTGCAAGGACTGGGCAATGAAATAGGTCTTCAGCTGTCCCTTTTGATTCATCTGTTGTTACCCTTTTAACAATGAAGACCTACTAAATTCTAATATATGTTGCCTTAGGGTTACTAATTTGAAGAAGAATTGTCCCCATATGTTCAAATCTTTGAACATTAGTGGGCAGCAGTAACTAAGAGGGATTAGGAGGTGTGGTCTTTTGGAGTATGTGTGGTTTTGTTAGGGGAAGTGTAGCACTGCGGGTGAGCTTTGGAGTTTCAAAAGCCCAAGTCAGTCCCAGTGTTTCCTCTTTCTGCTGCCTGCAAGATCCAGATGTAGGACTCTTTGCTACATTTCTACCACCATGTCTGCTTGTATAATGTCATGCTTCTTGATATGATGAAAATGCACTAAACCCATGAAACTGTAAGCATGACCCAATTAAATAGTTTTCTTTATAACAGTTGCTTTCCCTTCTTTCTTTTTGGACTGAAAAAAGACAGATAATAATATACTTTGCGCTTTTTATTCACCAAGGCCTATTATTTGGATACAAATACTAATTCCCACAGAACAAACCTGTGGTTATTGGGTATTAAGTTGCACAATGAGAGGTAAGTCAACAAACTTTACACAGCAAAATGAGGAGAAGGACCACACATTTGTGAATAGCAAAAGGAACCAGAGAATATTTTCTGGCAACAACAGACTACCAAGCCAGAATCTACAGCTACACTGAATAAAGCCACAAACCACCCGAATACCTAAATTAATCATAACTAAACAATGCAATAAATAAATAGGTAAATGAATAAATAAACTCTACTGATACCAACTAGTTGAAACTTCAGCAGGCCAGAAGTATTGGGTAGATTGGATATGGATGTCCATAATTGTTACAAGTTGGAATGTTTGTCGTTTCTCCTCTAAAATAAGAAAGAAAATAATTGTAATAGCACTGTATTTTTAGATACACTAGATACAGATGAAGTAATCAGTAACCATCGCAGAAATGGCAGTGGCTCTCTATGGGCATGCACCTATATAAAACAGTTCCGTTATTAAAAAAAATGTTCAATGAACAGAGCCACTTTACTTCTCTCTGCTCAACACAGTTCTCAGTCTTTAAAATATTTCATCCTGAAGTCAGTGCTAACTGATCCCTTCAACAAGTAGATTACAACTATCAAAATAGCATAAGGCTTACACTGTGGATTCAGAGAGAGACTGAAATAGGACACCAGCAGCAGAATTAACAAACATAATGAAAGATGAACTCGAAAGAACATCCCCATTGTCTCAGAGTGTGGGTGTACCCCTCGCGGTCCTGAGTTCCTTGCTCGTGCTTCCCCTCCTTCTGCTCCTGATTTGGACCTTGAGATTTCTGTCTGGTGCTCCAATTTGGGTCTCTGTCTCTGTCTCCTTTCATCGCCTGATGAAGGTTAATATTCAGGGGGATGCCTATATGTTTTTCTTTGGATTCACCTTCTTGTTTAGCTTCTCTAGGATTGCTAATTATAAGCTCACTGTCCTTTAATTATGGCTAGAAACCAAATATGAGTGAGTACATCCCATGTTCCTCTTTTTGGGTCTGGCTTACCTCACTCAGGATAGTGTTTTCTATTTCCATCCATTTGTACGCAAACTTCAAGAAGTCCTTGTTTTTTACTGCTGAGTAGTACTCTAATATGTATATATTTCATACTTTCTTCATCCATTCTAATGGGGATGTTCTTTCGGGAATTCACCAAGGCCAGCTGGCTTGAGTCTGAAAAAGCATGGGATAAAACCGGATTTGCTGAACATAGCAGACAATGAGGAATACTGAGAACTCAAGAACAATGGCAATGGGTTTTTGATCCTACTGCACGTGCTGGCTTTGGGGGGGCCTGGGCGGTTTGGATGCTCAACTTATTAAACCTGGATGGAGGTGGGCGGTCCTCGGACTTCCCACAGGTCAGGGAACCCTGATGGCTCTTCAAGCTGATGAGGGAGAGGGACTTGATCGGGGGAGGGGGAGGGAAATTGGAGGCGGTGGCGGGGAGGAGGCAGAAATCCTTAATAAATAAATAAATTTAAAAAAAATAAAAAAATAAAAAAAAGAAAGATGAACTCTACTGGAAAGAGGTTCAAAGGAACTGGGAAATATGAGCAGGACTTGTTTTCATTAAAATGTGTGGTTGACAGTTGGGGCAGAATGAGGGGCCAATGACAATGGCACTGGGATTTGTCTCTACTGCATATACTGGCTTTTTGGATTTTCTCTTTGGATGTATACTTTGCTCAACCTGGATGTAGTGGAGAGGGCCTTGGACTTCCCACAGAGCAGGGTGCCTTTCCCTCTCTTAAGATTTTAGGGGGATTGGGGAGAGGGTGTGTGGAGGGAGTGGGATGGAAGTGGGAAGAGGGGAGAAAGTTGGAATTTGGAATGGTATTTTTAAAGTAATAAAATAAAATAAAATAATAATAATAATAATAAAAGGAATTAAACAATATGTGTAATACTGTCCTAGTTTGCTTTCTGACACCATGCTAAAGCACTGAACCAAATAAACTTAGAAGGTAGTGGTTTACTTCATTTTATATGTTATTACTCAACATTGGGAGAATATAATTAAAAAATTTAGATGAGCAGAAATCTCAGAGTAGCTCTCTTACTGGCTTGCTCCATGGCTCAGGGTTAGCTATTTTTCTTTTATAGCCCACAAACTGCTATCTAGGAATGGTACCATGCACAACTAGCTAGACCTCTTAGATTGATTAGTAATCAAGAACCTGCCCCCACAGACAAGGCCACACGCCAGTGTGATAGAAGAAATTCTTCTAGGTGTGTCAAGAGGACAAACAAGATTAACCATCACAAGTCCAATCATTTACAAATTGGGATATCATTGTTTAACCACAACCTTTCCTTTCTTTCCTCTAAGAGTTCAGGTTAGTGTAATAGAAAAAACTTTACAACCTTTAAAAGTTAAACAGTCTTTAAAAATATTTCCAATGATTTAAAAGTGCAAGTGCTATTTTTTTAAAAAATATTCAAAGTTCTCAGTTGTGGCTGCTATTAATAAAAATATGTTACACACCTTCTTACAAAGAAATGAAGATGCATGACATAGGAAAAATAAGATCTAAGCAAAATCAAACTTCAGTTATGCCAATCCATGTTCTAGGGCTCAATGTCTGGTTTCTGAAACTCACTCATGATCTGGGCTTCAGAGCATCTGGGCAGTAACACTTCATGACTTTTTTTGCATAGCAACTATTTGTTAGCATCTAAAAAGAAGTCCCACAAAAGACCACCATCCATGTATGCAATCCACAAGAGCATTTATTACCAGTATGCTGGAGATGTGTATTCTACATAAAGGCAAAATGGTGATGACCCTGAGAGGGACATGTGGGCTCCTTTTAAGCACAGTTGAAGGGGTGTTCCCTAGGCAGTTAGGTCATTTTAGATATGATTGGCTTAAGCAAGTGGCAATCATACTAGTACATTATAATTGGTTTGTGTAAGTCAGGGACTGATTAAGGCTACCGTTTTTCCATTTTGGGGTATGCCTGTGTGAGTCCCAACCTTCATCTTTGTTTGGTTATTATCTTAAGCTGTTATGGCTCAGGCCTGGTATTTCATGTACCAGGCCTCCTCATTCTTTTAGTTGGGGGTGTTGGAGATTGATTGTCCTTTGTTTGTCCTTTGTTGTTCTTCCTCAGAAACTGCCTACTCAGTTCCAAAAAGCAAGGACCAAGGCCTAGTTCTTAACTGAATTATTAGGGAAGGCAGGCATGATATTTTCTTGGGCTTCTCAGTATCAAGCCATCCAGTGTCACACAGTGAGACCCTGTCTTCAAAACCCAAATAAGCAAACAAATGGGAAAATTAAATTTGTGCTGCATGAGCCATTTAGAAAAATACCTGTACCATAAGTAATTCATAGGTAGGTTACTCAAGAGTCTTCTACAAAGCCTGTTGTTTACTTATTACTGGAGAGGAGGTCTCTATAAGGTTTCTTTGAAGCTTCTGGATCCTATGAACATCTTTAAGCCTCCCTAACATCTCTGTATATAGGAAAGCTAATGCATAAGACTCATGAGAGTCTTCTGTAGGTGATCACAGCTTCTCTATTTCTTCAAGAGATGGCAGTGATCATGCCCAAACCAGAGGAAACACCTACACATCTGGGTTACAAGGTGAAGTTTGGTTGCACACCTGTAATCTCAACACTGAGGAAGTCGGGGAAGGATGACCAAGAATTCAAAGCCATTCTCCTCTGTAGAAATAGTTTGAAACTAGGCTGATGTCTGAAATCCTGACCCCTCAAAATAAAAAAATAAATAAACAAACAAACCAAAATCTGAACTCCATACAGTAAGAGAATAAACATTGTTCTCTTTCTTAGAGCAGCCCTAAGAAACTTAGTGTAGTTTCTTAGTGTAGCTGAAAGTACAGTGCTATTACAATTATTTTCTTTCTTATTTTAAATGAGAAATAACAAACATTCCAACTTGTAACAATTATAGACATCCATATCCAAGAAACTTGCACAGTTATAAAATCAATAGAAATTTAACAGTTTTAACATAAGTCAGAAATATATTAAAAGACAAATTTACCCAAATTAATAAGTATAAATTCCCAAATTGTGTTGTCTATTAAGTAAATGTTGCTCCTAATGTAGTAAATTCCTTGCCCCAAAGATATCTTCATGCCCAAATTTTTTCTTGGTGATCGAATATTTAAGAAAATAAAATATGAATCCTTCCAAAAATTTCAAATATATAAGAATGACTTCTAAAAATTTCAAATAAACATAAAGGCTAGTGTTTTCTCCATATTATAAAGAGAAAAGGGCTCTGGGTGATGAGTCTCAACTTTAATCCCAGTACTCAAAAGGCAGAGACAGGAAGACTTCTGTGAGCTCAATATCAATCAAGTCAATATAGTGAATTTAAGGCCAGCCAAGGCTATAGAGTAAAATCCTATCTCAAACAAGCAAGCAAGCAAACAAACAAATGCAATTTTATTTTTTTTAATTTTTTTGTTTTTTGTTTTTTTCGGTTTTTGTTTTTTGGTTTTTCGAGACAGGGTTTCTCTGTGGCTTTGGAGCCTGTCCTGGAACTAGCTCTGTAGACCAGGCTGGTCTCAAACTCACAGAGATCCGCCTGCCTCTGCCTCCCGAGTGCTGGGATTAAAGGCGTGCGCCACCACCGCCCGGCACAAATACAATTTTAAAGAGAACTATATGGCTCACATCCATAATTGTAGCACTTAAGACAGGACTACTGCCAAGATGTGAGGGCCAACCTGTGCTACATAGTGAGTTTCAGGTCAGTGTGTGACACTCGTTCAAATAATAAAACAAATGAAATGCAAGAAGAAAGAAAAGGAGAGAAAGCTACAGACCAATCTGTATTACATATAAACACAACCATATATTAAAAATATTACCCAAAGAGTTAGAAAATGGGGAGGAATGTCATGACATATTTATAGGGATTGCATGGCTAAGGCTCTCATGAAGTTACAGCATCTTTTGTTACTTGCTTAGTGTCTGTTCAAGACCGAGCCCTTAAATAGTTATAAAGACCAGTTCTCCCAAAGGAAACTTTGGGCTTTTAATGACTTTTGAAGAACAGAATTTCATTGTCTTCAGTGATGTAGACACCATTGAGTTACATTGTTCTACATTCATGAACCTGTGAGCATCCCAGGTTAAATTCTGTATATCAAAACAAAAACAAAAACAAATACAGAACCTCAAAAAAGATAGGAAAGTAGGATGAGGGATTCACAGGCATAAAGTTGATGGTGATTTGCAGGCACTGAAACTCATGGGGACTGTGACCAGAATGTGTTAAATTCAAGTATGAAATTGTCAAAAACTAAATTAACTTTTGTATATGCACACATATACCATGCATGCAAAGCTATATACAATGGATAATAAATATAAAAAGAACAATTGTGTTGTCTTCACATGTAGAAGTTCATTTAACACTCAAACAGCAGTGATTGCATTTGTTTATGGGTATAAACATCAGTATTGAAAAGGTAGGTTGATACTATTTCAATTAGAACATGACCTGTGTATCCATGGGTTTGGACCAAATTCATAGTACCAGATATGAAACCTCTTTTTAGGGGATCTCAAATGCAATCAGAGAGTAATTGATTGCCTTCAAAATGATCATAGCATTATAGCACCAGTGAGCACATCTTGCCTGGCAAGCTGGTGTTTTAGCACTCAGGATTCTCAGCTTCATAAGAATGTTGGTAGATTTTTACCGTTCATAGCTTTCAAGTCACCTTCTATCTCTGTGTACACTAGCAAGAAGAGAGGAAGGTTCCAGATGTTTTTCAACTTGATTTCTGTATGTGCTGTAACTAAAGTATTCAACAATAGTGTCTTTTTTTGAAAAAGAAAATAAACTATTTATTTTATAATCCAGACACAGATTTCCCTCTGTCCTCTCCTCCCAGTCTCTCTTCTCCTCCTTAATCCACTTTTTCCTTTCTGTTTAGGAAAGGGCAAGTCTTCCATGAATGTCAACAAAACATGGCACATCAAGTTGCAGTAAGACTAAGCACCTTTTCATGTATTAAGCCTTGGCAAGGTGGCCTAGTACGAAAAATAGGGTCCCAAAAGCCAGTAGAAGAGTCAGAGACAGCCCCTGGAATGGGTGTTAGACTAGACCAATCATTGGCTGGCCACTCCCTCAATCTCTAGGTTAAATTTACCTCAGCACAGCCCAGAGGCAAGTCAGAATATAGGCCAAAGGTTATGTGACTAGATTGGTTTCCCACTCCCTCCACTTGAAGACTTGCCTGATTACAGGAGATGGTCAATGCAGACTGTAAGTCCCCTACTTCTGATGTGGGAGTGTCATATATCAATCTGTTGATTTCATTGGTTAAGCAATAAAAAGAAACTGTTTGGCCTCATAGCTTAAAACATAGGTGGGAGGAGTAAACAGAATAGAATGCTGGGAGGAAGAGGAAGTGAGCTCAGAGACTCGACAGCTCTGCGCTCTGGAGCAGAGACATCATGCTCCCGGCTCCTGGGCGGATGTGGGGATAGCTCTGCTCTCTGAGGCACACACGATGAAGCTCCGACCCAGGATGGATGTAGGCTAGAATCTTCCCGGTAAGACCGGTGCTCACAGATTATTAGAGATGGGTTGATAGGGATATCAGAATTAGCCAGTAAGAGCTAGAGCTAAAGGGCCAAGCAGTGTTTAAATGAATACAATTTGTGTGTTGTTATTTTGGGGCATAAGCTAGCAGACAGCCGTGGGCGGCCAGGGTGTTGGGGACGCAGCCCCGCCGCTTATATTACTACATACTTCTAGGAATCTTAGCTGGGGTCATTGAAGATTTCTGGGAGTTTCCCTTATACCAGGTTTTTGCCTAGAATGATCTACTGACTGAGAGGTTACAGAACTTCCTGTAGATTTGACCACTTCAGTACTGTGCATATGATGAGCAGGACTTCAACACAGGAACTTATGGCAGACAAACATGGTAGGTTCTCACTTGAAAGTCTATATTAGCTGTAAAGTAAAGGAAAACTATATACAATCTACAGACTCATAGATGAAAAGTAGCAAGGAAGGCTCAAGGGGCTTGCTCAGATCTCTCTGGCAAGGAGAAAGAGAAGATTTTATAGATGGACTGGGGACAGGTGAGGATGGGAACATAAGGGATCAGTCGAGAGTGGAAGTATTGAAAGAGACAACTGGAAGGGGGCAGTCATTTCAAGGTCGTGTAGAAAGCTGCATACGTAAAGCTTCCAAGAATCTACAAGGATGACCCCAGCCAAGAATCCTAGTGTTAGGGTAGCCTGAACTGGGATCTCTTGTGACCTGGTAAGACTTCCAATGGAAAAATTGGGCATCAATCCAGTCACATAACATTTAACCTACCATCTATTCTGTCTATTAGATGTGTTGGAATGGGTGCTTATGCCAATTGTTACCAGAGAGCTTTTTCCAGCAACTTGTGGAAATAGATGCAGATACCCATAGCCAAACTTATACTAAGCCTGGGAAATCCTTCTGAATAGAGTGGGGAGGGATTATAGGAGCCAAAGTGATCAAGGACATCACGAGAGAATTTACAGACTCAACTAACCCGGACTTACAAAAACTCACAGAATCTGATCCAACTACTAGGAGGCATGCATGGAACTGTGTAGGAGGAGCTGCGGGCTGCTTCCCGCTGCCCTGCTCCCACATGGCTAGCTTTATCCAAAATAATTACATGGAAAATGTATTCATTTAAGCACTGCCTGGTCCATTAGTTTCAGCCTCTTATTGGCTAATTCTCACATCTTGCTTTAACTCATATTTAGTAATCTATATAACACCATGAGGTGGTGGCTTACCAGGAAGATTCTAACCTGTGTCCATCTTGGAGAGGAGAGCTATGACATCTGCCTCACTGCCTTCTTCCTCCCAGCATTGTGTTCTGTCTTCTCCACCCACCTATGTACTGACCTATCAGGCCAAGCAGTTTCTTTATTAATTAACCAATGAAAGCAACACATAGAAAGAAGACACACCTAAATCAGAACTGACCTAAGGCCTCTACATATATTTTGTGTTGCTTGGTCTTCTTGTGGAACTCATAACAGTGGGAGCAGGGTCTGCCTCGTTTGCTGGCTTTTGGGACCCTACTCCAATTACTGGGTTGCCTTGCCTTAATAAAAGGGGAGACATTCAGTTTTACTGTAACTTGATATGTCATGTTTTTTAGATATCTATGGGAGGCTTTTTTTCAATAGAAATCGAGGGGTGGATGGGGAGGAACAGAGGAGAAGTAGGGGAAAAGACTGAGTGGAGAGTAGCGAGGGGAAACTAAGTTCAGGTTTTAAAATAAATAAATATTTAAAAAGAAAAAAACAATTAAAAGTGGGGTACAGGTCTAAGCAAAGAATTCTTAAAAAGGAAACAAATGTTTAACTCATGATTGTATCTTCATTCACTATTGGGTGAGGTCTTTTTCCTCCTAGTATTCTGACATATGTTTTATATATAATGATAAAATTTAAGGATACTTTATTTTTTTAATTTTTGAAGTTATCTGTTAATTTATAAAACTAAAATTAATGTTCTTCTTTTCAACCTACGTCCTATGAATTCACTTGGTTAAATTACTCATTATTTTCATGATTTTTGTTTTGTTTTTCAGTAGATCCCTTAGGAAGTTTCTTCACCATGCTCATATCCACATCTTCTCACATATAGTCTTGAGCATATTACCCCTGTGCCCCCAATGCCACAATGGAGAATAGCAAGAAAGACAAGAGAAAATGGTGTGTTTACCAGACTGTCCTATAATCGCTTACTAACTCGTTTTTTTTTTTTTTTTTTTTTTTTTTTTTTTTTAACTCTCCAGATTCTGTGTCTCTGTGTACAGTGAAGAGGACATGGAATGACAATCTGGTCTGTATGCGAACAGTTTTAATGTTTTTTTATATGCATGGATGTTTTGCCTGCAGGTATATCTGTGTACTAGATAACGAGTGTAGTACTCCTAGAGAACATAGAGAGAAGCAGAAACCCTGGAACTTGGCATACAGATCGTTCTTAGGCCCTGTGTGGGTGCAGGGAATCAAAATTGGATCCTTGGTTCAAGTCTCTTGCCAATCCTAAGGTGGATCCCTTAACTAAGAATTGTGCTTCCGTGCTCCCCTATCCAACCTTCCTTTATCCCAATCTTCCTTTTTCCCCAAGTTCCCTCCTCCTTCCCTTCTAACTTTTCTCTCCCCATCTCCCCTTA